>NW_004524753.1:3600803-3601977 GCF_000260255.1 Octodon degus | reverse complement strand
GAACTCAAGGATGGGCTGGGGGCTTGGGAAAAGGAAGTCACATTTTACAGCAGCTGACATGGTTCACTAAGACAGCGCATACAGAACAGGATGGCAGCACTTTGGTCAGGTTATAACAATTTCCAGGAGGCTACTGTTCCAAAACCCAAGGGAACAAGAGCACAGATGGTCTCACCTCTCTCCCCTGTGAAGAACAAATTACGCTGCTTGTAACCTGTAGAAACAAAGTCTAGTGTGAAGGGTAAGACACTGGCACAAAATTTTGAATTGAGGAGTAAGTGAAATAAAGAAGAAGGTAAGTATCTTAGTTACTCTTCTCTCGTTGCTGGGGCAAATATGCGACACTCAAAATGAAGGAATAAAAAAAAAAAAAAAGAAGGAATGAAAGGTTCCCAGTAGCTCACAGTTACTGGACGTTTCAGTCCATATCCAACGGGCTCCAAGGCAGAGCGGCTCAAGGCGGAGAGCAAGTTTTCCTGGCAGTAGCAAAGAACAAGAGTGTACAAGGTAGAGGTAGCAGCAGCTCAAGCAGCTAACTTCTCTTTCCTCCTTACATTGTAATGCAAATTCCCTGCCCCAGGGCAGGTGCAGCATCCACACCCACAGTAACCAACCACAAACTCCAGAAGCCACCCCATGACTGCAGGAGGCTTTTAGGGGGGACACTATAAACAAGCCATAACAAGAAGTCACACCAGAGAGATATATGCATGTCCACATTTATAGTGGCACAGCTTGTAATAATAACCAAATCTTGGAAACAACCCAAATGCTCATCAACTGGTGAATGGATAAAGCATATGTGGGTTTTTTTTTTTTTTTAAACACAATGGAGTATTGTTTTGCCATAAAGGAGGATATGCTGGAGATATTTCTAGGACAATAAATGCACCTTGAGACCATACTCCTAAGTGAAATAAATTGAACACATAAATGTAAATACTGCACTGTTTCTCTGGTGTGAGAAATTGAAAGTGTAAATAAGGACTAAAATGTATAATAAATATTGTGATATAGGAAAATGTTCAAATGGGGAGGAGAACAAAGTTGGGAGGATAGGGAAGAAGGGAAAAGTTTTTAAAAAGAGAAAAAAATAATGGAAGCAAAACTCTTGTAAAGGGAGAGGAGGAGGGGTTGAAGGAAGGATAGGGGAATGGAGAAAAAAATCAAGTTA
>NW_004524753.1:3596307-3600703 GCF_000260255.1 Octodon degus | reverse complement strand
ACAATCATAGCTTACACCAAAGAACCATCTGGTGTTCTTACCTCATTATATGTGAAAACAAAAGTCCAGCTTTGCTAACATGCAATCTGGTAAGACCCAGGTTATGGCACTTATTTTTACATGAAAAGAAACCCCACCCTTTAGGTAACAGATGGGAGCCTGAAACTCCCCCATTTCTTAATTGTGGTACTTCTGGGGCTTAATCTTTTACCACCTGGATCCTTATGTGTCTCTATCCTTAGCTTGAATAACGCAAGCTGAAAGGCCAACATTTTTTGTCTGTGTTATAGATCTTTTAGATAGAGCAACTCATTTGATCTGGTAGAGCCAGGTTATATGATCTGATTGCAAGGTGGATACTATGCCAGAGGGCCTGCATGGCAGTGAAATGTGTTCCTGGTCATTAGCAAAACCTTGGCCAGGGGCCAGGGAGATAGCTCAGTTGAACAAGCAGGTGCCTGGCAAGCCCAAGGCCCTGAGTTCAATCCCTGGTTCCTGCAAAACAAATAAACAAACAAACAAAAACAAAAAACCTAGGCCAGTTGGGTTTTTTGTTTGGTTGGTTGGTTTTTTGCCAGTTTCTTAAGGCACGGTTCTCTGAACACTGCATCAGAATGTCTGGCATTATTCGTTAAAAATTCAGATTCCCAGCCAAGGACAGTGGGTCACACCATCCCCAGCACTCTAAGAGACTGATACAGGATTACAAGCTAGAGCCCAGCCTGGAAAATTTAGTGAGGGGCTGCCTCAAAAATAAAAAATAAAATTTTATAGTCATAGATGCAGCTCTGCGCAAAGACACTGAATTAAATTCCATAGTGTGTCAACAAATTAAATTCAAATAAAAACCAAAGAAATCTACAAGGGGTCAGAAATCCATATTATTATTATTATTATTATTATTATTATTATTATTTTCCATTACTGCGAATTGAACTAGGGCCTTCGAACTGAGCTACATCCCCAGCCTTCCCCAGCCCCCTTTTCGAGACAGGGTCTCTTTTGTTAAGGGTAAATTGTCCGGGTTGAGAGGGCAGATCCTCCACCAGGAGGCACAGATCCTTTGCTTAATTTGTTCTTTGGATCTAAATGCCTTCTGGTGAAATGGTGACAGAAATGTATTCTGGCTCTTGTGTAGCAATGGAGATTCAACAGAATCATCCTACAAAGACATTTCGAGAATTCTGTGGACCTGCTGATACTGAAATTGCCCGGCATTTACGCCCTGAAACCCTGAGGGCAATCTCGGGCAAAACTAAGATGCAGAATGCCCTGCACTGTACAGATCTGCCAGAGGATGGCCTCTTAGAGGTAAGATAAAGAAGGGTCCAGTACTTCTTCAAGATCTTGGATAATTAGCAGGACAGAAAGTAAAGAAGTCACAGACTGGGGCATTTAGACAAGAATGAATCACGGACATGAGGAATGTGTTCCTTCTTTTATTGTCCATTGTTTTAACTTGACAGATACAAGATCAACAAGAGCACTGTACTCCTGGCAATTATTACATATGTTAGAACATGGATTTGCACTGTAGGTGACATTTAACACCAGTCTATGGGTACTGCATTGCTTTTATAAAGTTCAAAATAAAGATGTATTTTCAAGCAAAATAAAATAAAATAAAAATAAATTGTCCGGGTTGAACTCCAACTTGCAATGTTCCTGCCTCAGCCTCCCACCGTTCTGGGCTTACAGGTGTGCATCACCATGCTGGGGAGAAATCTCTACTTTTAAAAATAATCCTGCAGCAGGGTGTCTGTGGATATAAAAGACTCATGCAGACTTGAAGACTCACGCCTATGCTGGGATAACAGCTCTACGCCAAACAACAAGACCTGAACCGACGCGCGGGGCGATCAGCGCTCTCTCACCAAACCCAACCCCAGGGCAGCCCAGCAGTTCGCAGAAGCAGAGCAAAACTGAGCACGCGCAGTGCTCAATCCTTCCCTTCCCTTCCGGCTTCGCCCGCTAGCTGGGCGGGGCGCCATAACCCCGCCCCTCGACGCCAGGAGGATTAGTGGGCAGGGCTCTCTTAAATCTAATTCCAGCTTCAGCAGCTACCTAAAAGCCCCGCCCCTGTCGCACGGACCAATCAGATGGCAGATTGCTGAAGCGGGCAGCCAATGCACAGGGCCCTCTTTGCGTATTCCCCGCAGTTTGAAACTGTCAGGTGGCTGCCAAGGTAGCAGCTGGGCTTGCTGTGGTCCCAGGAGCGACGCGGCGTGCAGAAGCGAGTGAGGAGCCTGGATTTGCAGGGGAACGGAGACGGTGGGTGGCGGCGCCCGGCAACCCCGGGCGGAGAGGTGGACGCGATTTAAACTTCCGGAGCCCGGCTCTCGGCCGTTTCAGGCCGGGGCGTCCACCCAGGTGCGCGGGAGCCAGTTGTGCTGGATGAGCCAGGTGTCTCCTCTCCGTGGCACTACGTGGTGCTGTCGCCGGAGGTTCTGGCAGCTTAAAACACAGAGCAAAATAACAGTTTAAAGAAAGATTTTGATTGAAGGAGGGCCGGTAAGAAAGGGATGGAAAACTTCTACCCCTTTGCTTACTCAGAACTGCCTTGTCCCTCTGCTTGGGAAGGAGCTGTCGCGCCCCCTTTCCATCCTTGCACGCAGCTGGGACCGATGAAGGGCACAGGGGTGGTCGGTCTGCTGTCAGTTTGCGTTTATTAATGTACTTTTCCTCTGTCTCTTAGAGGTTACATTTCAATTCCTGGACCCCCGGTAGTTTCCAGGACGTATTTCAGGCGCGGAACAAACACTCAAAACCTTATCTTGTAGTTTCTTGACACCATGGGTAAGAGAATAGTGAAAGTGTAATGGAACTGTATGTATCTGCCACCCATTGAGGCTAACTTCATTTTTCAGTTTTGTTTCTGAATCTCGGAAGCATAGGGGCACATGGAACTTTCTTATTGTCATACCTTGTAAACATAAGCAGGGTAGATGGCAAATAACATATTTTTCCAAAATTGCAATCTTTGTTTTTTGTGTGTAATATCCATATTTAAGAAACAATTTTTGAGTCTGACCATATTTACCAGTTGACTTGTTTTAAATAGTCAGTGTCACTCCAGGCCTGTTACCTACAGGGTCTGAAAACGAATCCTAAAGGAAGCTGTGAGGGAAAATACAAATGGACCAGGTGACCACAGTGGTAAATCTGAAGTGAAACCCTGTTCCTTGCTGTAGATATGTGCTTATTTTACCGTACCTAGTTGGCTTAACTAAAACTTGCATTTAGTTTACTCGTTTGTATGTACAGAGTGGACTGCATAAAATGCACATGTCCTTTCCACAATCCAGCTGCGGCCCTTCTCTCCATTCTGATGTTGTACATGTACATTTTTCTTGAATCTGCCCTTTCTACTTCAACTCCTTTATCTTTTATTTTTCAGCCCAGTGTGATTGAGACCTTTTCCATCTTCCACCGGCGTTGTTCAAGCGATGTCGCAGTAACCTCCTGATTGCTAACTTCGGGGCAATCTTTGTCTGTCTTTGGTGTGTGACTAATTGCTTGCTGCCCAAAATCTTTGTGATGTTACTGTTCTCACCCTAGCTTCTTTGCTGGCTTCTCTTTCCCCTTGTTTGTTAGTGGTTAGGGCTTTAACTCTGTCCTCACTCATTTATTAGGGTCTTAATCCCCTTTGAATACATACTGAAAACTAAACATCTTCTTTCTAAAACAATACACATATGCATTTATGCTAAAAATACTGTGTGCAGTTTCGATGTGTGATCCTCAGGATAAGAACTCTTGCAGGCTTCTTTTTTTTTTTTTTTTTATTTTAGGACAGGGTCTACAGGGTCTCACTATGTAGACTGGTCTCCTACTGATTCTCCTGTCTTCAGCCTTCCAAGAGCTGGGATTACAGGTGCACACCACCACGCCCAGTCTCAATTGCTGGTACAGTGCACCCTGGGGGTGGGGCCGGCATGGCATGTCAGGGATCAAACCCTGGCTGCTGGGCTCTGCTGAGGCAGGCACTTTAGTCTGCTGAGCTATCTGGCCAGCCCTTGCATACTCCTTTCAAATTCCTCCCTGTTTTCCAGAAGATCCAATTATTCATTACTGAAACATGGTCTCCATTCTATTTCATATGGGCTCCCCCATGGCCCAACTTTAGGAACCATCGTTCACATTATAGCCATGGTAACTGTTCATCCTTGGAGTTGTGCACTACTTAGATGGTGTAGCACATTCTGATTCCAGTGGATTGATCCAGGACTCCCTCAGATCCCTAAATATGCAGGTACTCATGCTCCTTGAAAATGGCATAGCAGTTGCATAAAACTCATGCATATGCTATAAATCATTTCTAGATTACTTATAATACCCAATACAATATAAATGTTGGATAAATAATTATACTATATTGTTTGAGTAATAATATAAG
>NW_004524753.1:3586034-3586867 GCF_000260255.1 Octodon degus | reverse complement strand
CTTTGGTCGAACCTCTCTCATATAGTGCTATCTTTCGAAGTAACAGTGTTTTCCTATGCCTTCATCTCTGTCTTATCCAAACTTCCTTCAGGAAAAACCTAATTACCTCAAGCAAGAATATAAACCTCCTGTGAAGTCTCATATAGTCATTTGTTGAGAAACAAAAGTTTAAACCGCAAGGATACATCTTGGAGCTGGAGTATAGCTCAGTGATACAGTGCTTGCCAATCATGTGCAAGGCTCTGGGTTTGATCCCTGGCCCTGGTGCTGAGGGGAGAGAATCAATCTCTGCAGTGAATGCAAGAGCGGTCGGTAAGAGGAGAGTGCAGCTCTGAACTGTCAGCAAGGTGTCTTGACGGACGGGGCTCAGACGTAGGTTGAGCTGCATTTCAGGGCGTGAAGAAGCCCGCCAAAATTGCAAATATGGTTGTTACTCTAGGACTCGTTTACCAAAGACAGGTTGTCTTGATAACCAAGAAAGACAATATTATTTATTTTGATCCTTAACTTTAAAAATCCACTCTGTAAGTACATACACCAATCTTTAAAATAGTTGTTTAAATAGGTAATTTTTAAGATCTGTAAGTTGGAATATATATGATCATTGAATAGTAGTAATATATACCTATTTATCTTCTCTTAAGTCATAGTAATTGTTGGTGCAAATTTTGAAATATATGTTTGGATCCTCTTCATTTTAGTTTTCTTACTGAGAAGAGAGATCAGAATAAAAAAAGCCATGAATTCATACCACTGACTTCTACTTCCCACGGCGCCCCCCCCCCTGCGGGACCAGTCCCAGCCCAGGCACAGCATGGGCCGGACCCTCTCCC
>NW_004524753.1:3582359-3584317 GCF_000260255.1 Octodon degus | reverse complement strand
CGGCCCCAAGGGTACTTCTTGTAACTGATGCAGCAAGGCCTGCTGTGAAAGAACAGACTGTGTGGACAGATGTGCTTGTGTGGGGCCAGATCTGAGTGTTTCTGTGATTCATGGATACCATCTCCATGAGCCATAGGCAGGCTGGCATCTAGTGATCTGCCTGTTTACAGGCTCCCAAGTGCTGGGATACAGGCGTGGCCCACCACACACTGTCGCAATTGCTTCCAAGTCTCAATTGCGGTCTCAGCACACCCTGGGGGTGGGGCCAGCATGGCAGGCCCAGGGATCGAATCCTGGCCCCTGCACCTGCAGGTGCTTTAGTCCGCTGAGCTATATGGCCGGCCCTACACTCTGTGTTCTAAAGGACTTGCCTTAAGCGCGAGAGGCAGAGCGGTTGGATGTTGTGTGCGGCGTAGGCGGGTGCTCCTGGGACAACCGCTGCCCTATTTTGGATGCGGCTCACCATGGGGCACCTCCTTTGCAGGCAGTCATACTAATCCTACAGTCTCCGTGGCTGCCTGTAGCTCACACAGGTCACCTAGTCTCAGCTCCCAGGAGGCTTTTTTTTCCAGTTTGCAGGCTGCAGCCGCAGCTGACAGCCTCTGAGGGTGTCCTCAGGCCTGACTGGCCCATGCCAGAGCTCGTGGGAAGAGCAATGGGGTCTGGTCTAGGAAGATAGGGGCGGTTGTTCCAGGATCTGCTCTGGAGCCTATGGGGGCTCCTGCATGAGATACCCCTTCCCTTAAAGGGAGCCCTTTGCTATCATGCTGTGTCCCTCCACTTCATCCCCTCTCTGACTGTCAGCACAATGGAATTAATTACATGTTGAATTTTTGTAAAAAAAAAAAAAAAAGAAAGAAAGAAAACCCAAACTCAAAAGATAAATAAAAATTTAAGAACACAAATCAGTTTCAAGAATTATAGTTACTTTTGTCAACATAAAAATTAAAGCATAAAAATTAAATTATAATATGCTAAATTATTTTTCCCTTCTGCCTTAGTGATAACCATAATGTAAAAAATAGACTTTCATCTTCTATCAGGAAATGTCAGTCGAAAATTCAGAGAGGTGTTTATTGTCATGAAGGAGACATCATTAGCAAAAAGTCAATTATAACAATCTGAGGAGGAATCTGTTGATTAAATTTTCACAAGATCTTTGGAATATTTGTCTTTTTCTTTAGCCATACCATGTACTATATAAATATTTATATTTGTGTCGTCTAATATTTTTTGCATGTATCTATGTTAAATATATAAACTGAATGATTTCTCAAAGAAATCACTTTTATATTTATTTTTTTCTTCTATATTTAATTGCCCTTAAGACTAGCAGTTTTCAGAGCACAGCATAATCCTCCTTTTTTTATTTTAGATGCATTTGGTACAGGAGCGCCAGGGTCTCACTGCACAGACCACACTCTTGGTGACCCTCCTGTTTTCAGCCTCCCAAGTGCTGGGATTACAGGCGCGCACCACTGCGCCATCTCGGTCCCCGTCTCAGTGCGCCCTGGGGGCGGGCCCAGCACAGCACACTGGGAATCGAACCCCGGCTGCTGGGCCCCCCTCAGTGGGTGCTTTAGTCAGCTGAGCTATCTGGCTGGCCCTCATAATCCCTTTTTTTAAACAATTTAACTTGAAATTCCAATATTAACAAAGCAGAACTACAATTCTATAGTTTACTTTATATCCTCATTTGTGACACTTCTCAGAGCTGCTCTCAGAAACAGTTAAGCTGCCTTGATATATGCACATTTGAAATTAGAGGGTGATAGAAGGCCAGGGTGGTTTTTATAAGCCTCAGTAGTGTTTGCTTCTTCAAATTACATAATATCAAGAAAATCCTGAATCTCAAAATCAGCTGTTGAAAATGGTAACTTTGGTAACTTTTTTAAATAAATCAGACCGACATGTGGAAACACCATATAGTTCCCAGGTGTGGGAAGCTGAACAAGTAA
>NW_004524753.1:3561001-3581359 GCF_000260255.1 Octodon degus | reverse complement strand
TTAGTGTAGTATGTTGCTAACAGAATTGAGAGCTGATACAAACCAGGCTCTCCATTGATAGATGATAGAAAGGTAAAAAGCTCCTTTGCCCTCTACACTTCTCAGTGTGATCAAGATTCCAAATAACTCACTGCCTATAAGGCATGGAACACCTTCCTCAAACAGCCCTGATGGTGGAGTTAGT
The DNA here is from genome assembly GCF_000260255.1 of Octodon degus. Taxonomy (NCBI): domain Eukaryota; kingdom Metazoa; phylum Chordata; class Mammalia; order Rodentia; family Octodontidae; genus Octodon; species Octodon degus. Next base: position 3,581,175 of record NW_004524753.1, on the reverse strand, counting down.
ACACAGTAGAGCTCCCGGCCAGGACTTCTGTTCTTGAAGGCATGGGGCACTGCCTGCTCAGAGTCAGAAGGCTCCTGGGTTCCCAGAAAGTCACTGTACTTGTTCTTGTTTCTTACCTCTAGGGAGGGATTTCACTGTACTTTAGTTTTCAGCCTACTGCACTGGAACAACAAATAGAACCAAAGGACCAGAACCCCAAAAATTTCTATCCTGACAAGATTTTCTACCGAAATTTTGTCTTCAAGAGATATTAACTTTGCATTTGTTCATAAATTCTGCATCTGTGATCTCAAGCATATTTTGACTACACTGAGTACCTCAACATGCAGTTGCTATTAAACAAACTCATAGTGCTACATTCTCTCTTAACATAAATAGGCAAAACCACATTTTACCCTACATATATACCCTATTCCCTGATGGGGATCACCAAAAGCTTATCTCCAGTACTGTTGCTACCAGGATACAACTCACATCTCCTTGCCTTGCCTGGCTCCCCAGTGTTCCAGGGAATCATCTGGAACTTAAGTCCACTACTCTGCTTTCCATGTAAGAGCATGTCTTTGTTTATGTTCTACCTGTGTTCATATAATGAGTTTAATATCTGACCCACAAGTAGATGTTGTTAGAAGGGGCTATAGAAACTCACCATCACACATTGTCTTTATTCTTAGTGTTATGATTGGCTGGTTTAAGGTGGGTACATTTTGAAGTTGGCACACAGTATACATTAGCCTGTAACTCAACTGTTCTTGTGAGGTTTTCCTCAGTTTCCTTTCTGCCATGTATTGACTAGAGCTTCTTAAATGGCAGCAGGGAGGTCCTGATTTGGTGGAACCTTGTGCTTTAGTTTGATTGCAGCTAGTGAAAAGCAGCAAGCCCCTGGAAAATAACCAGGATCACAGGACAGCAGGTTCTTTTCTAGGCTTTACTATTTCACCCACTCACTCTCTTAATGTGGAGTGAATGCTATAGTAGACAGTTACCTTTCCCCATGTTTGGTGTGTGAGATGGAGCTTATCAGTGATACAGTAAGTCTTTTCTAGTTTCAGATTTCTTTCTTGTCCTTTGTCCCCGTGTTCTTACTTCGTCAGGATGCTATACTTTCCTTCTTCTAAAATTTTATTTCTATAGTGTTACCCTGTTAAATTAGGCATTTTATTTAAGAATGGTTTAATGTTTAAAAACCTTTCTTTTCAACAGGAAATACCTCTGTACTAAGAGAAACTGCAATGGAAGGTGGAAAAGCATGTGACTTAAATATTTCAAGTCATTCAAAGGCGGATGGTATGGCTTTCCTTGTTTTTATTAATATATAATACTTGTAGTTTGATTAATATTATCTATATAATAGGCATGATGTCAACATATCACATTGATAGAATTTTTAAGTGTTGTTGCTACTTTGAAGATAATATTTAAAATAATTTCATAAGTTTCCAAAATTATACAATTAAAACAGATTAAGCCAGGTATGTGCCACATCCTTGTAAAATCCCAGCACTCAGGGAGGCTGAGACAAGAGGGCCAAAAGTTCAAGTCCAACCTGGGCAATGTAGTCACTCTGTCTAAAGAATTAAAAAGGTCAGGGGTATAGCTCAGTGTGAAGGCCCTGGGCTCAGTGTTGAGTATTGGGAAAAAAATTTTTTTTAAATCAATACAGTATTTACGGGGCTGGTGAGCTGGCTCAGTGGTCTAAAGCACCTACTTGGAACAAGCTTAGCAAATCACAGGGACCACGGTTCAATCCCCCAGCACCACATGCCAGCCAGCCCCGCCCCCAGGTGGACTGAGCTGGCCACACACACACACACACACACACACACACACAAATAAAAAAAATTTTTAAAAATACGGTATTTACTTACTTTCAGTCATATATGTTCTATTGTAGGATTTTTGTTATCTTTTATACCACCTGTTCTGTCTTTTGTTTTTCTTTAAATAATGTTTAGTTTTAAGCTGGATATGGTAGCATACACCTGTAATCCCAACACTAAGGAATCTGAGGCAGGAGGATCACCAAGAGTACAAGGCCAGCCTGGGCTACAGAGGGAGTTCAAGGCCAGCCGGAACTACTTAGTGAGACCCTATTGCCAAGAAGAAAGTAAGAAAAGTTCAATTTTTAGTTTAACATTCATTTAAAAGGAAACCTAATATCAGCTGTTACTGAATGTAACATAAAACTAATATACTTGTATTATGGTAAGAAAGTAATGATACAAATAAATAAAATGAAAATAAAATTAGTAAATGTTACCTAAATAGTGTTGATGTATTGAATATGTTTTGTCTTTGTTGAAAGGATAGATTAGCAGATGTTAAAGACATTTTAAAGTCATACTAAAGCCAGATCGAAACTTTTCCTTGATTTAGAATAATTAAAAAAATAAAAATGGAACACACACTCTACCCTGTGATTCAGTGTCATTTGATGTGGAGCCCTTTTAAGCCACCATGTGGCTTAAAGAAATACTTCTACCTTTAGTTTCCTCATTTGGAAATTTCCTTCCAAGTTTTAAGTTATGTGACTGTTTTTAGATCTTAAGAGTGTTTTTTCGGGCTGGGGAGATAGCTCAGCAGAATAAGTGCTTGCCTGCCAATCACAGGGTCCTGAGTTCAATCCCTGGTACCGCCAAACCCAAGGAAAAAAAAAAAAAAAGAAGTGTGTTTTTTCTCAGCCATTAAAAAGCAGTGTCTGTAGCTCAGTGGACTAGACGCCTGCTTAGGCAAGCGCAAGGACTGGTGTTTGATCCCTAGCACCACATGTAGCCCTGACCCTGCCTCTGAGCACACTGAGCTGGCCACCAAGTCCAGGTGTGGTGGCACATGCCTGTAATCCCACTGCTGGGGAGGCAGAAAACAGGAGGATCACTACAAGTCTGAGCTGCATAGCAAGACCTGTATGAAATACATAAAAAACAAACAAACAAAAAAAGCACAGGGACTAGGGTTTGATCCCCGGTACCACATGCTGCACTGGCCCGCCCCCAGGTGCACTGAGCCAGTGACCAGTTCCAGGCGTGGTGACACATGCCTGTAATCCCAGTGCTGGGGAGGGTTGGAAACAGGATGCTCACTATGAGTCCAATCTGCATAATGAGACCCTGTACATAAATAAATAAATAACAGTGTCTGTTGCTTTCCTTGGGAGTGCAGACCTGACTGGTAAATTCCAGTGAAAGAATGTGTATAGTTCCTCATTCTGACTTGTTTTGTTTTTCTTTAACCATACCATATAGATGGCGCTTCATAATTCAAACTTGGTTTTATAGTATAATTTTTAAGCCAACATGCATATTTTAGGTTGAGTTCCCCTTCTGCAAAGAATTCTTAGAAAATTCACTTTGAAGTAATGAGTTCTACAATAGATTTAGTTTTGATCCATTTAGTAAGGAAGAGAGCAAAATCCTTCAATCTCGATTATTAGTACCCTGTAACAGATGTGAGCTATATGAGAGCTGATGGTGGATAGTGTTAAATCCCAGCACAGAAGCATGATAAAATCCTAACTTCTGCTTCATGCTGTTTGGAGATAGCTACCAGTCCCTTTCCTTGCTGTGGCTGATCCCCGCCTTCCTATTGAAGTGCACACAGTGACTTAGGTGTGTAAATACGTACATACAGAGAGATGTGTGTACTTCTTACCTGCATGGTGAAGGGTAGGAGGAAGCCTTCCAGCAGTATCTGCTAAGCTAAACTGCTAGTCCCTTCATATTTGTATTGTTGACTCTTAGCAGTGTTAAAACCCATCCCAGTTTTCAGGGTAAAGTAATCCTGTCGTGTGGACCACCACTCTGACTTTGGTTAGTTCTTTATGCCTCCCTGAGCTTCAGTATTGTCCTCATTAAAGCACAGGTGATAACGCCTGCTTCTTAGGGTAGTGTGCGCTATGGGAAGCCGCCCTTTAACACTTCTACTACAGGCCCATGTGAAGCACATGGGCCGTGCTGACGTGGTGATGCGGTGATAGCCCTGTCAGCTCAGGTTGGACCTGGATCTGCAAGCACCCTGTTTGAGACAGGGTTATTGGTCCATGTCTGGTGGGGAGTATAAGAAGCATTTCATCCTAGCAAGTACTAAATCAGTGACGATACTCCAATATAAAACAGCCCGATAAAAGTATAGCTGAGGCCTGGGGAGATAGCTCAGCAGTCTAAGCACCTGCCTGGCAAGCACAAGGCCTCAGGTTCGATCCCCTGTACCACATACTGTGCCGGCCTCCATAACCAGGTGTGGTGGCACTGGGGAGGCCGAAACAGGAGGATCACTATGAGTCCAGCTACATAGGGAGACCCTATAACAAATACATAACTTTTTAAAAAAGTATAGCTGAAATGTCATTTCTGTGTTTTTCCCGACCTCCAAGGTTAGCAGACATATCTTTTCAGTGCAACTCATCACCCATCTGGGGGATTGTCAGTTTGGAGTGGCTGCTTCAAGTTTTCTTTTATCCTAGGGTCATCGCCAGTGCTCTCACCAAGGAAGCCTTCTGACCCAGTCATGGATTTTTTCAGTTCACATCTTTTAGGTGACTCTTCCTCACCAGCAACTAATTCTACCCATACAGATGCCCACGAAATAATTGTAGGTGATTGTTTTGTGTCTGATGAAAACCTTCAAAGGATGGAAAATGTCCTTGATCTCTGGAGTTCCGGTCTGAAGGTATTACAGTTGTGTAGCTACAGTTGTTTAATTTACTATGAAGTGCAGTCGCTTTCCTCAAGTGTACTGTTTATTCTTCTATTTCAAAGGTTTTCTTAGAAAACATCTTTAGCAAGGTTGGGGACATAGCTCAGTGCACCCAGCATGCCCTGGGTTCTGTTTTCAAATTCCAGCACCACAGAAACAGAAAACAATAAACAAAAATGTTTAGCTTCCTGAGATGAGCCCCAAGCGTCAGGTTTTTGCTGTGCTGTGCATCGCAGCCAGCTGGAGATATGGTGAAAGTGCAGCTTGCTGCTCAGTAGGCCTTGGGCAGGACCCAAAAATGATGCCCTGCTCTTGAGCTCCCAGATGATGTTGCCAGTCTGGCAGCCATACTTTAAATTCTAGAAATAGTCTTTTAGCATAGTTTCCCCCATTCTTCTCCCTTTGGAACAAGTATCACGCTTCCAGTAATGCTGTGAGTCCCTTGGAGATGTATCGACCCCACCATGCACATTGGTTGAGCTCAGTCAACCTTCTCGTGAAAAGTGATTAGTTGGTCTTTTAGCCTATGCCAGTCAGAAGCGTTAAGACTTAGGCATTTAGTGGAAGGTGACTGGTATGAGAAGTGGCTTTGGGAAGGTGGCTTCAGCTCCTACAGTTTCTGCTACCACCTATATCTAAACAGTGGTCCTAGTCATGGTTCAGCTGAGCCTGCCATCCTGAATTCTTTTTTTTTTTTTTTTTTTTTTTGGTACTGAGTATTGAATTCAGGACCTTGCACTTGCCAGGCAGGTGCTTCAGCCACTGAGCTATCTCCCCAGCCCTTGAATTCTTTACCTGAACCATTTTAATGTGGACATTTAAGTCCTTGAATAGACAAAGGGATCTTTGGAGTTCCGGTCTTAAGGTATTGCAGTTGTGTAGCTACAGTTGTTTAATATGAAGTGCAGTCTCTTTACTCAAGTGTGTTTATTCCTAAATTCCTCATTTATTCCTCAATGAGGCCTGAACTGTGTTTTTAGAAAGGCAAGACTATACAAAGTAACTTAAAATGGAAAAAGCTAAGTTCTGCAGTATAGTAAATATGAACAACAAAGAGGCAAGACAGTTGAGCTTGCATACACTATCCTCCGTGTGTCGTGACTTTTTAGTACTACTGGCTGTGATTTTTAAATTTTTTTTTTTGTAGTTTCCATTTAAGGAAGCACTAAGAAAAAACTAATTGTTGTGTATTTATTTTTCAGACAAACATTATATCTGAACTAAGCAAATGGAGACTTAATTTTATTGACTGGCACAGAATGCAGATGAGAAAGGAGAAGGAAAAGCATGCAGCACACATACAGCAGCTGCACGGCCAGATCAGTGACTTGAAGGAGCTGCAGAAGGCCTTCGAAATTTCCATCGGGAGAAAAGATGAGGTCGTCTGCTATGCCTTTTCTTTCTGAGACAGGGTCTTGCTGTGTATTCCAGGCTGGCCTTGAACTCACTACGTAGCACAGGCTGGCTTCAAACTCACAGTAGTACTCCTGCCTCCATATCTCAAGTGCCGGGATTGCAGGCATGTGCGATGTATCTGGCTTTGTATCTCTTTTTGACTGAGATACAGTAAATGCTTTACTAAGTAATGAGTTCTAAGAACTAATGATTATTTAGCTCATATGAGGTACAAACAGGAAATCGCTTCAGAACTTGATAGCAAAATAAGTTCCTAGCCATCGATATATTCTTCTTCCTAAACTCTCCAGGGTGATGCTGTTTTACCTTTGCTTAAGAGTGTCTGCTAAAATACAAGCAAACTGATTTGTATCTTTCTAATGTTCTCCACCAGCTCTTTAAAGATCATAGAATAAATATTACCCACATTTTTTTTTTTAATTTTATGTATTTGGTACAGGGTCTCACTACTCAGCTGGGACTCATAGTGATCTTCCTGTCTCAGCCTTCCCAGCGCCAGAATTACAGGGATGTGCCACCACACCCAGTCTCATGGCAGGCACTGTGTGTGCTACCAGGGATCGAACCCAAGTCTTTGCACTTACCTAAGCAGGCACTTAGACTGCTGAGCTATCTCTGCAGCCCCATTTTTGTTTTGGTTTGTTTTGGGAGAAGGTTAAAATAGGATCTCACTTTTGTCATTTAAACTGCCCTTGAGGGGCTGGCCAAATAGCTCAGCAGATTGAAGTGCTGCAAGCAGACACAGGGCACAGGGGTTTGATCCCCAGGCCTGATGTGCCAGCCCAGCCCCTGGGGCACGCCGAGGACAGCAACTGGGACTGGGCGTGGTAGGGCACTTATAATCCCAGCTCTTGGGAGGCTGGAAACAGGCAGATCACTAGGAGTCTAATCTAGTAGTGAGACCTTGAGCATCCTGTAGACTCTTCCCTAAAATACAGAAAAATAAATAAACTGGCCTTGAACTCACTATGTAACCCAGGCCAGACTGGAACTCAAGGTGACCTTCCTGCCTCAGCCTTTCGAGTGCTAGGATTACAGGTGTGCACCATTGTGTCTGGCATTACCCACATTTTAAATTGACCTTTTAGGGAATATTTTAAGTATCTCAAATTCCATCTTTCTTTACGGCTGAAAATAAACACAGAAAATATCCCTAGTTTCACACTGTCAGCCTCTTGAGAATTTGAGGTGAGGGTTCAAGTCCCCACCATATTTCTGCCTCCTGACAACACCTGAGCAGAGCAGGTGGGCAGCCAATCTCCATGCTTGATGGACAGAGGAGACAGTGGGCAGTAGCATTCAGAGAAGAGGACTTGGGGCGACATCACAGCTGAATGTCTGCAGAAATAGCACTGGGTCACAGAGAGCACATTGGCCAAGCATTGGCCGTGACTCATCCACATGGCTGCACTGATAAAGGTTCTACAATCTGAGGTACAGGATCTCAGGACAAATCCTGAGGGCATTTCACTGACCTTCTCAGACCAAAAAGCTACAACTCTTGTTGCACAGGTCCTGCTTTACCTTGGTCTTAACCATCCAGCAGAAAAGTATGAAGACGAAATTATAAGAAATAAAGCCATGCTGTTAAGTTGAGCTGTGGGGGACTCAGGTCAATAATTTCTGACATTGCCAGTTAAACAGAAGACCCAATGCTATTATGGGCTACTAGACTCTTTTAGAATATTTTGCTGAGTTTACACACCTATAATATTCAATAACGGAACTTAGAAAAAATGGGGTACACCGATGAATGTCCATTTTGTATCTGTGTATTCAAAGTGGTTGGGATAGATATATAGTTACATTCTGTTAATGAATAGAATGATTTGTTCTAATGGTGTTTGTAAATAGGATCACAAGTCCGCATCTTGTACAGCAATTAACCACTAAGAAGAATATATGTAGTGTATTATTTGTTGAAAAATAAAAAAAAAAAAGAAATAGCACTGGGAGTTGCAGTGAGCTAGATGGACACTGCGTTTTTTAAATATACATGTACTTTGCCTTCTCAGTGTATAATATAAAAGTGCACATCTATGTAGTTTACTTTTTAGCAGACACTGATGTCAGTCACTTTTTCTCTTAGCTTCAGAAATCCCTGTTGTAAGATTGTTAGATATTTTAGTATCATGTTAAATTTATGAAAATGAATGAAGTGAACTGCCATCCAGCTTAAGAAATAAAGTCTAAAAGGGGGTAGCCAAATAGCTCAGTGGATTAAAGTACCTGCAAGCAGGTGCAGGGACTGGGGGTTCAATCCCTGGGCCTGCCGTGCTGGCCCCGCCCCCAGGGTGCGCTGAAACTGGGTATGGTAGCATGTTCCTGTAATCCCAGCTCTTGGAAGGCTGTAAACAGGCGGATCACTATGAGTCAGATCTAGTAGTGAGACTCTGAACACCCTGTAGACCCTTCCCTAAAATACAAAAAATAAAAATAAAATTTAAAAAAAAAAAAAAGAAAATCTAACAATTATCTTGAATGTGTACCATTTTTTCTTTTGAAAGTAATAATCATGACAAATATTGCTTGGTAAATATGTCCAATTCACTCAATTGTTTTTTTTGTTTGTTTGGTTGGTTGGTTTTGTTTTGTTTTGTTTTTCCTTTATTTTAGGGAAGAGTCCACAGGGTGTTCAAGGTCTCACTACTAGATCAGACTCATAGTGATTCCCCTGCTTACAGCCTCCCAAGTGCTGGGATTACAGGGGTGCACCACCACACTCGGTTGCAAGAGCCAATATGGCAGCCACAGGGATCAAACACCCAGCCCCTTAATCCACTGAGCTATTTGGCTGGCCCTCATTCAATAGTTTTTAATGTGACTACTTTAAAGTTATTCAGTTCTTTCTAAGAGAGAATATTATCTTAGGATTTGAAGGCCTTTTTTTTTTTTTAAGAACAGGAATAATCTCTGAGAAAGCATATCAAAATGTCACTATTTTATTCTCAAAAAGTTTTAAACCATAAAACTGTTAAAGTTATTGAAAAATTCCTATGCCAAGATGTTGAACAAATGACTAAAATTTATTTGAAACCTAGTCCTAGCATTTCTCTTAAGATCAAATGTAAAACCTAGCCCTGCTCACAGATGTAGTGAATTTGTATATATAGCAAAACTTTAAGGTGCACAATTGTTTTTCTGAATTAAAATGTTAATATATTAATTTTCATATCAAGATATGTGCACATGAAGGTTTCTTTCCACTTATTTCTTTTTATTTATTAATATATAGTATTTTCACATAGAGAATTTTTGTGGTCTTTTTAATAATAATGATGAATTTAGATGAATATGGTAAAGACTCATAGCCATTCTCTCTAGTACTTTTTGATATGCGAGAAAATCGTCCTTTCAATCATTGTTATTTTACTCTCACAATAATTGGGTTAATTGCTGTTTACAGGTGATTTCCAGCTTGTCTCATGCCCTTAGCAAACAAAAAGAAAGGATAGAGCTAATGCGAACCTTCTTCCACTGGCGGATCGGCCACGTCAAATCCAGGCAGGATGTAAGTATCAATGAACAAGGTCACTGACTACTATTAAACTTCTGAACTCACAGAGGGTTAGGATCCTGCTTAGGCACTTCAATCTTGCTGAGACGCAGTACCCCACACAGTGAAAAGGGGGGATTTACCTGGGCCTGTGGTTTTTAGTGGCATCAATCATAGTTGACCAGAGGGGCCTGCTGGGAGGGTCTGGCGGAGGAAAGCTGCTCATATTGTGGCGGGTAGGAAGCAAAGAAGGAGAGCGAGGCGAGGCAGTGCACCCTTCCAGTCATCCCCACGACCACCTCCTCCGTCCAGACCCCACATCCTAACAGCAAGTTGGCCACGCTCCCCCATGATCCTGTCCACCTTCCAGAGTGCCCTAAGCCGTAGCAGCACACTTGTCAGAACTCTTGCTACAGCCAAAGAAAGATGTGTTTTCTAATAAGTCAAAATGAATATATGATGTTATTTCTCTTATTTAAAATTTGATTTTTATATAGTTTCACAAAAAACACCCCTCAGATCCTATAGGCAAATATATATTATGGTAAGTGCAGCATTTACTACTTTATCATAGTTGCATAAGGATTGTGCCTCAATTACAAATGCCCTGGTAATAAGCCTTTAGGATTCAACCTCTCAAGTATAGATATATGGAAAAATAATTTGTAATCGTAATTATATCATATGGCTTCCTTCTAAAACACCTAGGCCAGAGCATTGTCATCCACCTATAGTCCCAGCTACTCAGGAGGCTGAGGCAGGACAATGGCTTTAGTCTAAGAGCTTATGAGCAGCTGGGCAACATAGCAAGATCTTAAAAATAAAATACCTGCTTACAGCATCTTCATAAATACCTTTTTATGTTATAAGATACTACGAATGTTTGTTGTACAACCTTGCTTTAGCATGAGAATCAAAAAAACTATGCCTACCCAGATTTGATTTTTTTAATATTTTAAATTTAAAGAATTTTTTAAAAAATTAAAGGAGTAATTTCAACCTGAGCATCTTGCAGGGGTTTTTTGGTTTGTTTGTTTTTTTTTTTTTTTTGGCAGAACTGGGGATTGAACTCAGGCCCTTGCGCTTGCCAGGGAAGCGCTTATTCTACTGAACCATCTCCCCAGTCCCACATCTTGTAATTTAATAAGAACTGAATCAATATATCAAAATAGCGAATTGACATCAAAGTAGAGAAATGTGAGAGAGGATATACAGTGCCCATGAGCAAAGGGGAAGGATTTGTATTTACATGCATGTTCATTTAGTTTCCAATAAATTAATACATATTTAGGAAAAAGTTATTGTTATCGTGGAAGCAGAATTTCTCCTTAGGGTTTGTATTGGTCAGCTTTCCCCGCCAGGGAAAAGTAACTGACACCGTATGAGGGTGAAGAGGTTTCCCCTCGTGCACAGTGTGACCCAGGATCAGCTGGTTCCTGGCAGAAATGCCCATGGCAGACGGCAGTGATGCAGGAAGGCTCCTTAGCACACGGCAGGCAGGAGCAGAGAGCAGGGGAAGAGCGGACCAGAGCACACCTTGCAGGTTGCACCTCCAGCATTCTACACCTCCCAACCTGAGGTTCATCCCTCTGAGCCCCTCGCTGGGCAAGCTAATCAGCTTCCAGGAGTCTCTTAATCCAGGCACGTTGGCACTCAAGATTAACTAGCACAAGAGTATTTCCTTGTGCTGTCATGTTTTAATTAATCCCAGTGGCTAAAATCCACCTTAATCATGTTGAAACAAGTTGTTTAAGTATACTATGCTTTGAAAGTTGTCAGGTGACCCACACTGAAAATAAATATGTACTTAAATATTTATACAATATGCAAATCTATAAGTAAGTTGACGAGATCCTCATTTTCTTTGATTTGGCTTTCTGTTTTTCCCCTAACCTGATGAACTGTGTTCAGCCATCCTGGAAGCGTGAGGCGGGTCAGCTGCTCCGTCCCACGCGTGTGACCGAGGCAGATCTCCTGCCTCAGCCTCCTGTCCTTACCAAGGGTCGCATCCTGTTCACCAGTCCACTGTGGCTTTGAGATTGTATGTTGCTTTCGTTTAGGCTTATGAAGGTAAACTAGCTGACCAGTACTTCCAGAGAACGTTACTGAAGAAAGTCTGGAAGGGCTGGCGCTCCGTGGTGCAAAGGCAGTGGAAGGAGGTGGTAGAGCGAGCTTGTCAAGCGAGAGCCGAAGAAGTCTGCATCCAGATTTCCAACGATTATGAGGCCAAAGTTGCTATGGTAACCTTCTCTCTTAAATTTCACTTACGTTAATGCAAAGATGAGTAGATTCACTATTAGTTTAGTTTTCTCTCTTTACTGTTACTCTTTACTATATAGCCAAAAGCAAGAAAAGATTTTAATCATAATATTAATTTAAATTCTAATGAGATTAGCATGAAGCAGATGCATATAAACTGAAATTATTTTTTCTACTTTTAAAAATAAAGTCAGAGTCGGGGAGATGGCTCAGTGGAATAAGCACTTCTCTGGCAAGTGCAACGGCCTGAGTTCAATCCCCGGTTCTGGAAAAAAAAAAAATAAATAAGTAAAGTCAATACTGTTTCCATGGGAAAATATTTGGTACTTAAAATTAAAATCATCTGAAAAATATGGTAGTCCTCATGAAATAAGTATTAAAAAGAAACTTCATCATTATGACTCTAAATTATTAATATTCAAAATAAATTTCATGATACAAAAAACATACTGCAATTCAGATGACATGCAAAAATTTAGTCCCTGCTGAGCGGTGCATACCTGTACTCCCAGCACTCTGGAGGCTGAGGCAAGAGAGTCGTTGTGAGTTTGAGACCAGCCTGGGCTCAAGGCCAGCCTGAACTACATAGCAAGACCCTATCTCAAAAAAAAAAAAAAGGTAGTCCCTGCAGGTTTGGTCTATAGCAAAAATGGGCTATACCTAAATGTACTCTATACTTTATTTCTGTAGATAGCATTCACTTCCTAAAACTTATGTAAATGTTGTATTTAGGGTGTTTTGTTTTTTCCTGAAGAGATCAGGGGTATCTGTGGCTCATGTAAATCAATGTATTTTGTTTAATATCATAGATAAAAGTTTATTGGTAAAAATGACATGTTTTTATATGATGAAAATGTAGCAGAAGACACCACTCTCCTAGCCCCCACCACGAAGCAGTATACTTCGGTAGTAGTCTGCTTACAGTTCCTGTTTCTTATTAGTGACTGCTCAGTGTGGTGGCTATGGTAAGAATGAGCCCCCAGCTGACAGCCATTCTGCTTCCGTACTTCCTGCTTGCCTATTGCGTAAGCCCTAGACCACCAGAGCTTGGGCCTGATGTTCTGGGAATGGTCCTGATGACGGTCCATCATGTAGACAATGTGCCTCCAAGTCCTGGGTGTCCTCTCAGTGTCACTGCCTACTGACAGCAAACCAGGTGTGCTTGCACACACTTGCAATCCCAGGACTCGGCAGGCTGAAGCCGGCGGATTGCCGTGAGTACCAGACCAGGCTGGTTTGCAAAGCGAATTCAAAACCAGCCTATACTGCACAGCTAAACATTATCTCAAAAAGACAAAAGAGAGGTGGGGAAGGAGAGAATACACTGACAATCTTCAGGGAAACTGGTAGAAGATTCTCTACTTATTTGAGCCTTGACTTTATGGTTAGGAATGAAAATGGTTTGTTGATGGAGACATTAGGCATAAAATGCAACTAAATTTAATTATAAGAGCTAAATTATAAATTAAATTATAAGAGGTATATGGCATAAGAGCTATATGGCCAACTTTTTATTCTATAAATTAACTTCATAATATGTCTATATTTTTAGCAGTAGTACTGTTTCTTATCTCTCAAATTTTTTTTTTCTAATTATCTTTATTTTAGTTATCTGGAGCTTTGGAAAATTCTAAAGCCGAGATTCAGAGAATGCAACAAGAGAAAGAGCACTTTGAAGATTCCATGAAGAAAGCATTCATGAGAGGGGTGTGTGCATTAAATCTAGAAGCCATGACTATATTTCAAAACAGAAATGATGCAGGTTAGTATTGAAGTATCTTCACTGTCAAAAAGAATTTAAGACAGTTTTTAGTGAGTAGTGTGGTCAACAGTACTAATCTATGATAGGTGTAGCTCGCGTAGGCACTGTTTAGTTTCATAATGCCGTATTCAGCTTTAAATCTACCGTGAAATTTAGCTTAGTCAGAGTTACTTATGTTACCTTAGATCAGATCAGGTAAACTGCCAATTTTTAATTATTTAAGCTAAAGGTTAAAGTAATACTTTTAATGTAGGACATTATTTTAAGAGTTTGGGGGGTAGTATTTTTTTAATCTTTTATTTATTGTTTTGGTGCAGGGTCTCACTATGCAGCTCAGACTCGTAATGATCCTTCTGTTTTCAGCCTCCCCAGCACTGGTATGACAGGCATGCACCACCACACCTAGTCTCTGACCAGCTCAGCGCGCCGGGCCAGCGGGGCCTGCGGTGCCCAGGATTGAACCCTGCACTTGCCTAAGCAAGCACTTATTCTGCTGAGCTCTCTTGCCAGCCCAGACATTTAACATTTAAATCATGTGTGCTGTGGTGACAGTTTGGGCAGATAGTTCTGTGGCAATGGTGGCAAACCCATGGCATGAGTGCCCATTTGTTATCACTGAATACTCTAGAAGATTCACCATCACTGTTCTGTGAGAATCAGTTATAATATATGGTCCAAATGCAGGTTAGAAAGTTGTTATCCTAGAACTACAAGGCTGAATTATTTATCTTGCTAGAACTCAAGTAAGAACTTGATTGTCCAATAAATAGACTTTTATTTGAAGGTTCGTACTAAACACCAGCTCACCACCCTCAATGATAGACTAGTCTGTTTTAGCTTTTTTTTTCGGTCTTTTTGAGATGTCTTACCAAACAGTTCAGGCTGGTGTTGAGCTCACTTTGTAGCCCACACTGGTCTTGAACTCACAATCCTCTTTCCTCAGCCTCTAGAGTGCTAGGATTACAGGTGTGTGCCACCACACCCGGCATAGCTCTAATTATTAATAGGTTGCATGTACTGAATTGAGGCTTGGTGTATTTAGAAGAGATAATGGGTTTTATAGGCAACAAGTTCCAACTGTTTTAAGTGACGAGGGGATATTATTTGTCATAACAATGATCATTAAAGAAGACAAAGATTATAAAATACACACTATAGTAGTACTGGTGGAGCTACCAAGGGCAAGAGCTCGGTGCAATCTAATGCTGGCTATGCTTCATGCTAATTAGATTTTATAACATCTTATTGACAGCTATTTTAATTTTTAAGTTCTCATAAGAAAAAAAAAACACATCAAAAAAAAGTACTTCTGACACCCTTTCTCTCAGTAAAACAAAATTGTTATTTTATAATGCACTTTTAAATAATACAAGCTGTCTTAATATACCAGTCCTATTAAATACTTATTTGTTTTTGTTTGTCCCAATTCTCTGTTGTCTATAATCTCCATTCAGCCTCATGTTATGCATTACTTTTGGATTATAAACCAGAAGAAGGCAGAGTTTGGCAATAAAAAATGGCCTTAAAATGATACCTGCCCGGGGCTGTTGAGATAGCTCGGTGGTCCAAAGCGCCTGTGTAGGCAAGCTTAGGCAGGCACAGGGGACCCTGGTTCAATCCCCAGCACCACATGCTGCCCGAGCCCTACCCTCAGGGTGGGCTGAGCTGGCCAAAAAAAAATAATAATAATACCTGCCAATTTTTCAAGCTATTTTAGGCACGGAAGAAAAATGCAACTATGAACAACAGTAGCCCCATGTTTGCACCTTTGCTTCTGTTGTATTTTACCAACAGTGTGGTCTCAGATTGCATATACATTTACCTATTAAGTCTCCAATTTATCCCTTTTAATGGCTTTATGCAACTTCATTGTATAAAAAGACTACATCTTTTTAATCCATTCCTTGATTGATGGGCCCTTGGGTTGTTCTAAGATTTAGCTATTAAAACTTGCGCTGCTATAAACATGGAGGCACATATATTGCTGTGGTGAAATGTTTTCAGTTCTCCTGGGATGATACCCAGAAGGGGACAGCTGGCTCTAATGGGACCTCCAAACCTAGGTTTTGAGGAATCTTCACACTGATTTCCACAGTGGTTGCGCCAGTCTGCACTCCCAGCAACAGTGGAGAGGGTTTCCTTTTTCCCCACAGCCCCTCCAACATGTTGATGGTTGACTTGTTAGCCCTTCTTTCCTGCATGAGATGGAATCTCCGTGTTTGCATTTGCATCTCTTGAATGATCAGTGATGTTGAACATTTATTTACTTATTTATTTATTTGCTGTTTGTGCTTCTTCATCTGAAGTTTGTATTCATCTCAGATGCCCATTTTTGAACTGAGTCTTTAAATTGGTCTGATTTGTTTTGGTTTTTTGGTTTTTTTAATTTTTTATTTCTGTTTGTTTGTTTTTTGCTTCTTTATATATTCTTGATAGTTATCCCACATTTTGGGTTATCTCTTCACTCTGTTGGTAGTTTCTCCTGCTGTGCAAAAGCTTTTCAATAAGATGACATCTCAGTTGTTCATTTGTTGTGATAGTTCCTGTTTTATTCATAAGGTTTTTGTCTTTACCAATGTCTTCAGGAATTTTACCTACTCTATCTTCCAGAGTAGATTTAATATTTCTGTTTTAGTATTTAGAACTTTGATCCTTTCAAAGTTCGTTTAGTGCATGGGAAAAGATAGGGATGTAATTTTCACCTTCAACATATGCAGAGCCGGTTTTCCAGCACCATATATTAAAGAGCCTATCTTTCTTTCAGTGAATGTGTTTGGCACTTTTATCAAAGATAAGGTGGCTGAGTATGTCTGGAGTTGTTTCTGCTTCTTCTAAACTGTCCTGTTGATCTTTGGATGGTTTTTTGTTTGTTTGTTTGTTTGTTTTTGTTTTTTGCTGGTACTATGCTGGTACTATCTTTTTATCACAAGAGCTTTATAGTATAATTTCAAGTCAGGGATTGTGATCCCTTCACTGCCTTCCTTTGTTATCCAGAATTGCCTTTTCTGTTTGTCTCAGTTCCTCTTCTCTCATTGCTGGGACAAGTACCCGACACTCAAAATGAAGGAAGGAAAGGTTTATTTAGCTCACAGTTACTGGAGGTTTCAGTCCATAACCAGCTGGCTCTGAGGCAGAGTGGCACATGGCAGAGGGCAGCGGCTCATGGCAGCAAAACGGCAAGAGCAAAAGGGAGGAGAAACAGCAACAGCGGCTGTAGAGAGCAAGTCTGTCTCTCTCTTATGTTACATTCAGGCTATCCGCTCTAGGCTGGGTATAGAACTCACCCATAATCCCAGCCTTGGATCATGAATTAATCACAGACTGTAGAACTGTGCCTCAGTGACTGCGTGAGGCTTTGGGGGGACAAAGGCACACAAACCATAACCCTATTCTAGGTCTCTTTTGGTTCCATATACATTTTAGGATTGTTTTCACTAATTCTGTGAGATATGCTATTGGAATTTTAATCAGAATTGCATGACAGGAACCAAGGAGATAGCTCAGTGGTATAAGTGCCTACCTGGCAAGGTCCTGAGCTTGATCCCTGGCACCAAAAAAAAAAAAGAATTCTGTTACATCTGTATAACAGCTGTGGAGGTATGGCCATTTTCTTCGTATTGGTTCTTCCCACCCAAGAGCAAGGGATATCTTTCATTTTCTGATAGCCTCTTCAATCTCTTTTTTCAGAGTACTGTAGTTTTTATAATAGAGATATTTTATATCTCTATTTGCTTCTTTATATCGATTTCCTTCTTTACATCAATTCCTAGGCATTTTTTTCTTTTTTCTTTTTTTTTGGGGGGGATGCTATTGTAAAAGGTGTGGTTTCCCTAATTTCTCTCTCAGTGAGTTTGTTATTTATGTGTAAGAAGGCTATTGATTTTTGAGTGTTGACTTTATAGCTAGCTGTGCTACTGAATTTGCTTATTAAATCTAGCAGGTTTTGGTGGAGTTTTGGGGATCTTCTATTTAGAGTATCATGTCAGCTGTAAATAATGATAGTTTAATTTCTTTCTGTCCGTCTGTCTGTCTTTCTTTCTTTTTTTTTTTTGCCAGAACTGGGGATTGAAATCAGGCCCTTGTGCTTGCCAGGCAAGCGCTTATTCTACTGAGCCATCTCCCCAGCCCCTAAATTTCTTTTTTATCATTATTCCTTTCATGTCTTTCTCTTCTTTAATTGCTCTGGCTAAATTTTCCAGGACTATGTTGGATAAGAATGGAGACAGTGACCATCTTTGTCTTGTTCTGGATTTTATAGTGAAAGTTTTCAGTTTTTGTCCATTTAGTATGATGGTGACTGTTGGTCTGTCATACATGGCTTTCATCAGATTGAGATAAAGACCATCTATTCCAGTAGGGCCAGCCAAATAGCTCAGCTGATTAAAGTGCCTGCAAGCAGGTGCAGGGGCCAGGGATTTGATCCCCAGGCCTGTCATGCCAGCCCCGCCCACCTCTGGGGCATGCTGAAACTGCGATTGAGACTGAGCTTGGTGGCATGTGCCTGTAATCCCAGCTCTTGGGAGGCTGTAAACAGGTGGATCACTATGAGTCTGATCTAGTAGTGAGACCCTGAACACCCTGTAGACCCTTTCCTAAAATAAAAAAAAAAAAAAAAAAATCTATTCCAGTTTTCAGTAGGGTGCTGGACTCTGTCCCAAGCTTTTTCTGTATCTTTTGAGATGATCATATTTTGTCCTTGGTTCTGTTAATATGGTGTGTTGTGTTTATTGATTTGCATATGCTGAACCATTCTTGCATCCCTGCAGTAAATCCCAGTTGATTATAATTTTTATTTATAATAGTTTTCTTGATAATTTACTGCATTCTGTTTGTCAGTATCTTATTGAGGGTGTTTGCATCTGTGTTCATTACGGAGACTGACCTGTGATTCTCTTTCTTATTTGTGTCCTTCTCTTGTTTTGGTATCAGAGTAGTGCTGGAAAATCGTTCTAGGAAGTATTGGAATGTTTGATTGGAATACATTGGAAAGTATTCCATTCCAGTGGAATGTACTGATTCCCTTTGGAAGTATTGACCCTTGCAATTTCATTAATGAGTTTGACAAGTAGTGATGTTAGGTCTACTTTAAGTTTCTTATAGAATTCAGCACTGAATCCATCAGAGCCTGGACATTTCTTTGTTGGTAGGTTTTTAATTGCATCTTTCATTTCATTGATTAATAGTTTTTTTAGGATTTTTATATCTTAACTCAGCTTTGGTAATTATGTATCTAGGAATCTGTCATTTCTTCTGCATTTTCTTTCTTATTAGAACACAAGTTTTCAAAGTAAGTGTAGATGATCTTCTGGATTTCTGCAGGGACCATTTGTGATTTCACCCTTTTCATTCCTAATTACATGGATTTGAGTCTTTCCTTTTTTGGTAAGGTTGGATAAGGTTTTGATGATTTTATTTAATCTTTCAAAGAGCCAACTCTTCAATTCATTGATTCATTGTATTGGTTTTTTAGTCTCTGTTGTGTTAATTTCTGTTCTGATCTTTATATTCTCTCTCTCATTGAGCTTTTGTCTTAGCCTGCTCTTCTTTATCTAGAAGTTTAAGATTTACCATTAAGTTGTTTATTTGCACTTGCTTTATTTTCTTGGTATGAGTTTTTACTGCTATAACTTTCTCTCTTAGGACTGCTTTCTTTGTGTCATAAGTTCTTTGGTAGTATTCTCATTTAATTGTAGAAACTGTCTAATTTCTTCCTAAATTTCATCTGTTGTTGAGGAGGGTGCTATTTCATTTCCATGTCTTCATGAAGTTCCTGCGGTTTCTTTTGCCACTGTTTTCCAATTTCATTGCACTGTGGTCTCATAAGATACATGGAATAATTTCAATTCCTATGCATTTACTTAAGCATGTTCTATGTACTAGTATGTGGTCTCTTTTGGAGAACATCCCCTGTACAGCTGAGAAGAATGTGTATTCTGATGTAGTGGGGGGAACACTTTGTAGACATCTGCTAACTCCATTTGTTCAAAAGTTTGGTTCAGTTCTAATATTGTTGATTTTTTTTTCTTTTTTTTTGTCTAGTTGCTCTGTCTTTTTGTGACAGTGGAGTATTGAGATTTCCCAATACAGGGACTGGGGAGATTGCTTAGTAGAATAAGCGCTTCCCTAACAAGAGCAAGGGCCTGAGTTCAATCCCCCGTTCCAAAAAAAAAAAAAATCCCAATATAATTGTATTAGTGCTTATTTGATTTTTCATGCCCATGAATATTTTATGTAGTTCATTGTCTAGTATATGTTGCATATATATTTATTATGGTGGACTGTTCCCTTTACAAGGATGTAGTGACCTTCATCTCTTCTAATCAGTCTTGGCTTGAAATTCACTTTGTTTGCATATAGAATAGCTAGCTACCCCTGCTTTTGTCTGGGTTCCTGTCCCATGAAATGTTGTTTTCCATCTTTTGACTTTTAGTGTATGAATTTATTTTTAAATTAAATGTGTTGCTTTTATGCAGCATATTGTTGGATCTTGCTTCTTGATTCCTCCTGCCGGTCTGTATCTTTTGATTGGTGAATAGAGATCATTTATAT
>NW_004524753.1:3557831-3560711 GCF_000260255.1 Octodon degus | reverse complement strand
GTTTTGCAGGGTACATCAGTCTGGTTTGAAGTTTGTTTTCCTTTAGAACTTGAAATAATTCACTCTAAGCTTTTTTTGACATGAGGGAGATGCACTCCCCTACCCTGCTGGTGTCTCCATGCAGGTCTCTGAGGCCACCAGCAGTCGCCCTGTGTGAGGCCTACCTCAGGAGAAGGCGCCGCTGGCTACCTCCTCTGTTGAAGTTCCTTTCTTCACTGTCCCAGTGGGCTTTAGTTCACACTTCAGGTCTTTCCTGGGCTCGGGGGACCCACTTCCTTCTTGTCGTCCTCAGTTATTATATTCCAGCATCTGGACGCGATTCTCAGAGAGGCTCTTTCTCTGCTGCGTACTACTCTGCCATGTTGGTGCCTCCCTGTGTTATCTTTTGGATAAGAGCAAGTCATTACTTTTTAATGCTGATGTAAGTAAGCTGAAATCTTTGGTGGTGAATTAATGGTGACATTAACTGGTTAAGAAGAAAAACTGCAATAACTGAAAAAATAGTGGACTCCAGTGGACGTTAAATATCTACATTTTTGTTAGGATCAAATCTGAACCGTTACATGTTTTTACTGGGGGAAAATAGTCATCTTAACTGGGGGGAATTTTAATGAACTGAATTTGTGATTTATAGGGACAGATTTCACAAACAACAAAGAGTATGGCCCTGGTGTTCCAGGGAGAGAGCACTCAGCCCACCTAGACCCTTCGGTGTCAGCTGGAGCAGCCAGTGCCACCACAGTGCCCTCTGCCGTCTCCATGACGTCTGCTGGGGCTGCGTCCGCGCCCTCTGCCAGCGCTCATGGCCCTGCTTCTATGCTTGGCCTCAGCTCTGCATCCGCTGTGGCATCTGAAGAGGTGGTGAGTAGGGCTGGCACAGCTCTTGCTGTGCTTGGAAGGGACCAGGCACTGGTTTATAAGTGGGAGGTTTGGCTATGGTGCTGTGTTTTGATTGTGTGCATCTCTGGTATGGGGACCAGACCCAGGGCCACATGCAAGCCAGGCAGGTGCCTTTATGCTGAGCTGTCTCAACCCGTTTTGTTTTTGTTTTTGTTTTTTTCTGGTACCGGGATTGAACTAAGGACCTTGCACTTGCCAAGCAGGCACTTATGCCACTGAGCTATCTCTCTGGTCCCCTATTAGATATTTTTAATTCAGGATAGTTTTCTGTGGAGAAAAATATTTGTGTGGTACTTAGGCAAACCCACAGAAGGCACAAAGTGGTTAAAACATTAATTGGTAATGAGAAACAGTAACCCAAAGTGCTATTGTAGTAGTGATAGTCAAAATAAAAATAAAGAACTTTTCACTAACATATTTCAAAATCCTAGAAAAACAGACTTGGGTAAGAGTTGAGGATAGACTTCTTCTCAGGTCAAAGCACATTAGTTGGTGTTTTCAAGGACTGAGGAGGCTAAGATATCTCTAACTGCATGCTTGCTGTTCAGCTCGCCGCTTTCCCCCTCCCTGGACCCACGTACACAGTGACCCTGCTCTGGTGACTCCATCTGGGCCAGGTTGTAACTTGTCGTTCATAACTGCGTGAAAGCACAAGGATCTTCCTAGAGTCACCCAGCCTCTATTAGAGGCGGGCCTGGGGCAGGGTACTAAATGGGACAGCGTACGTGTGCATGTGCATGTATGCATGTGTACATGTGTACATGTGTACGTGTATGTGTGTGTGTGTGTGTGTGTGTGTGTGTGTATGTATGTGTGAAAACTGGCTAGAAGGGGAATGCACCAAGCTTTAAACCAAGCACATCCTGCCTGGACTCTGGGCTCCTGCTAGTGACAAGTATTTTTCAGCATTTCTCAGGAGGGGAAGAAACAGACCAGACAGGCTTATCGGGCTCACTTCTGTGGGCTCTCTACAAAGGACTCTGTGGCCTTTGTCCCTGCTCTGGCACAGCTGTGGCACAAGGCACACTGTCATAAAGCTCCTGTGGTGCTTCTCCCAACTCCTGATCACTGACATCAGAGGAAAGCTGGTAGCAGAAGCCATGCTAGGTCTGAAGCTCCGGGGCTCTGGGCAGCTTCTGCAGCCAAGATAACTGCTCGTCCACAGGCGGCTAGCTGGCTCCAGGCTCTGCCCTTTGAGAGCTGCTATCTTTGGCAAAAAATACATTGAGACCTGCTGTTTATCACGATCGTATGTGTGAAAACCATATGTATGTAGCACATGGCCATGAAGAGAAATTTGAATGTGTGGAGAAGTTTTGATTTCGAAACAAGATGCTAAAATTCAGCCCTAACACATGTTCAGTTGTGTTTATTTCCCGTGATTACATATTTTGAAGTGTTACACTATAGAGCTGATCTCAGCATTTATCTAAATTTCTGGTTTGTCATTCATGTCACATATGCAGCTGATACACACAGCTTAATTTTTGTTAGAATTTCCTTCTTAGAATGTAACTACAGCAATACATTTGCATCTGTACGTAAACCTGAATATGCATAAGGGAAAAAGAATGAGTGCTAGCTCACCACCCTTTTTATTGCCACCTTTTGACCACCTGAAATAATTTTGAAGTCTCCAAAGCATGAAAATCACATCAGCGATGGGCATCATGGTGCACACCTATAATCCCAGGATGTGGGAGGCTGTGGCAGGAAGATTGCAGTGTTTGAAGTCAGCCTGGGCTACCTAGTGAGTTCAAGGCCCGCCTACACTACACAGCAAGACCCTGTCAAAAAAAGAGAAAAAAAAGAAAAAAAAAAAAATATCCATTCTCCATCCACCCACCTTCCCACACACTACCTACCCCTTTAAAAACAGATGCACATTCAATTTTCTCCATGTGAGTACAGCCTCGAGTCATAAAGGAGAATCACAAGTAAGTCTCTCTGTAAGTGTAATGCTGGTTCTCTGTCTTTCTT
>NW_004524753.1:3535008-3557731 GCF_000260255.1 Octodon degus | reverse complement strand
ATCAAACCCAGGACCTTGCACTTGCCAGGCAGGCACTTACTCCCTGACTTTCCTGTCTGTCTTTTATAATTAAAACACAAGTTCTCCTCAAAAGTCTTCTTGGTTTTGTTTTTTTTTTTTAGAAATGTAATAGCAAAAGAACAAATAAATCAGGGCTGGGGAGATAGCTCAGTGGTCCAAGCATCTGCCTGGCAAGCCCAGGGACCCAGGTTCTATCCCAGCTACCACTTGCTATACTGCCTCTGAGACCCGGGCTCTCTGGCCTCCTGAACTGGGCGTGATGGCACACGCCTGTAATCCCAGTGTTAGGCAAGCTGAGACAGGAGGATCTCTATGAGTCTGAGCTGCGTCGCGAGACCCTGTACCAAATAAACAAGAATCAACACTAGGAAGAAAGTATGCAATGTGTCAATTATTGAAACTGTCCTACCAATTTGATTTGAAACTGTCTCATTGCTATTTGTTTCTCAATAAAATTATGAAAAAAAGAATCAAAACAAACAAAGCATTAGTTTGCTAGTTTAATGTTAAACCAGTCCTTGTGGAGAAGCGGGAATTAAGATTAGTGATCCCGGTTATCTTTGTCATTGCAGAGGCTGCCATGAACATGTAGAACTCTCGTGGGTTTTCTAGTAGCTGAAAGGAAGGATGTGCAGCAAGCGCAGAGAATTGAAAATACCTGGAGTGTGGGTTGCCATCCTAGCTAAATAATATTGTTCTCTGTAAAATTGTTGTCTTTTCTGCAGAAATCCTCAGTATGTTGAAGAAAATGTCAGAACTTCATGGTGGAAAACCTTTTTCGAAGATAGGTTAGGGAGAGGTACAAGCAAATATGTTGCAGTTCACAAGGCTGAGCAATAGATGGCGCTGTCCTCTCTTTCTAACTAGAAGAAAGGTCACTAGGTTTAATTGGGTTTTAAAGCTACGTGGTGGAACTAGATAGGTTTCTTTTCTAGTTTTTATCAGAATGAAAAGTGATAAGGCATCACTACGCAGCTGGTATTGTTTCCTGTATTTCACAAATGAAATGGTTGAGGCTTAAGAGAGTAACTTGCGTATAGGCACAATTAGTTAGACTTCCAGTTTTGACAGCCTGATCACAGAGTTCTGTATTCCCACCCAGCTCTGTGTTATCTCCATTTCATCTAGTAAGATGCAAATATTGGGGGGTTTGATATTTCATATGTTTCTATGAACAGTGAGAATTTTTCCCCTTCCTTTTGATTTTGTTGTTCACGTTGATATGGAACAACCAAGAAAGACTAGAAAATGCTACATAGTCATTTGTAAAGTCCGGTAAGCTGATAAATTTCATGATCTCGGGCTGGGGAGATAGCTCAGCAGCATAAGCGCCTGCCTGACAAGTGCAGGGTCCTGAGTTTGATCCCTGGTACCGCATGCCATGCCAGCCCCAGAACCCCAGCACTTGGGAGGCTGAGACAGGAGGATCACTGTGAGTCCAAACTGTGTCACTATGAGTCCACTATGAGACCCTGAACAACAACAACAAAAAAAATTAATGATCTCTAACATGATTGGTACCAGTAAATAGTCATTTGTCCAAAAATTCAGCTAAAGCAAAGAATGATTTTTTATTTATTTATTTATTTATTTATTTGGTACAGGGCCTCTCTCCATAGCTTGGACTCATAGTGATCCTCCTGTCTCAACCTCCTCAGCACTGGGATTATAATAAACGTGTGCCTGTAATGATGTATATTTCTTACTATTTTTTTTAAAAGACATACAAATTAGAATTAAAACAGAAAAAAATTACAAGTGATACAGATTTTTACTTAACAAAGTAATATGGATTTATCTACTTACTATTTTATGTTTTAATAAGTGGGCTATGATGTGCCATTTTCGATGTGCAGCCACACTTGTGTTTTCAGTTTTCCAGGGTTCGTTTCTGTGAAGTATAGCGTAAACTAACAAAACTTTAAAAGCTGTCTGATTATAGAAACCTGCTAGGTATTTCTTCTCCCTCACTAGCAGCAGTTTTCCCTAGAACTTATTTTTATGTAATCCTGAAATGTGCATATTGATTTTTAAAAATAACTCTGTCCTCTGTATGTAAATTTGATTCTATTGCATAAGTACTACTAGCAAGCACAAGTAATAAACCATTGAACAAGTAATAAACCACTGACAATAAGCAGCCAATACTTGGTAAATGCGCAAGTCATTTAAGACAGCTTTTGTTGAATTCAAATGTGTATCTTTGAAAAGCCCCCCCCCCCTTTATTTTTGCAGTACTGGGGATTGAACTCAGGACCCTGCGCTTGCCAGGCAAGCGCTTACTCTACTGAGCTATCTCCCCAGCCCCCAAAAGCCCTTTTTTGCTGAGTGTACATTTTCTTCTCACTTCTGAAGGCATCTAAAGCAGTTCTCAGCTGGGATGAGGGCAGCCCATGTGTCATGAGTGGGTGTTGGGCCAACCATTGCATTTCCCCCACCCTGCTGCTTTCTTGGGTCCCTCCCCAGAGAGAAGAGCGTGAACACCCTTTAGGTGGGCTGAGCAGGAAAAAAGTGCAAGCTCCACTGTGCCTACTGGCAGAGAATTTTCTTGTTAATTTTATATTTCAAAACAGTGTTAAAGAATCTTCATTAGGGGCTGAGGAGTGTAGTTCAGTGTTAGAGTGCATGGTTAGTATGTATGAGGCTCTGGGTTCAATCCCCAGAACAACAACAACAACAAAATGTCATTAGTTATAAAATCTTTGTATTTGACTTTATAATAAAACTAAAGTTAGAAAGCCTTCCTATGATCAGAAACATGAAGTTAGTCCATGAAGACATCTGCAAATATTTTAAACCTGACATTTGATTTCTTAGATTCATAAAATCCAAAGTCAAGTAATTTTTATAAGAATTATAATGAGAAACAGTCTATGTCTTTCTTTCTGAGTTCTGTGAGTGGTTTCTTTATTAATCATCTCTTCCTAAACAGTATGGTCATGTCGTCCTCGCCTCACTTGCTAGTGTGTACCCTGTCTGCTGAGTAGTGGTGTGGAGGGAAGCCCTGCCCCTCTGCTCACCTCAGGGTGCCTCCTCTCCTACAGCATACTTCTACAGATATGTAGATGCAGCCGCTCTGATTCTCCATGGGATGGTGCTGACTGTAGATGCAGTTAAGCCATGAATGGATACTGAGACTGTTTCCATATAGTAGCAGTTTTTGTTCCTAGGATCACTCTTTTTCTTTTTGTATTTTTTTAGGAAAGGATCTACAGGGTGTTCAGGGTCTCACTACTAGATCAGACTCGTAGTGATCCACCTGTTTACAGCCTCCCAAGAGCTGGGATTACAGGGGCGCACCACCACACCCAGTCTGAATTGCTCTCTCAGTGTACCCTGGGGGCAGGGCCGGCACCAGCAGGTCTGGGGATCGAACCTTCAGCCCCTGAAACTGCTTGCAGGCGCTTTAATCCGCTGAGCTATTTGACTGGCCCTAATCACTTGTTATCTTTGCCTAGTTTTTTATGTAGCTATGTATCTTTGGGAACTCCAAGGAAATGCAAAACCCAGCTGAATGCTTTTCCTTCAGGCCCTCTCAAAACGCCAGGATTCTGTCCCTTTGCTTTTCCCAGAGCCAAACTTCCTGTAGACAGCCATGGCCGTGGTGGCTGACACAGATGGGTAGAGAACCCCAAGCGGACCTTAGCAGTGGGGAGACGATCAAGAGTTGGCCTGGGGTGTGGTGCAAGCCTGTAATCCCAGCGCTTAGGAGGCTGAGGCAGAAGACTGTTGAGTTGGAGACCAGGCTGTGCTATGTAGCTGGCCTAGCTCAAAAAAAAAAGAGTAGATTTATACATTACTCCTGATGTAAATGTAATCTTTCTTATCATCCATCACTAAGCAGCAAAAGGGCTATAAAAGCTGACAGTACCTTTTGATATAATCACCCCAGCTTTTGTAATATATCCTATAAAAATAAATAAAAAATGTTGGCATATTTCTTTTCCTACTTGTCCAGAGTGAGTGAGTCTGTCTTTCTGTCTGCCTTTCTCTCTATCTGTCTCTGTCTCTCTGTTTGTCTCTGTCTCTCTCTTTCTCTCTTTCTCTTTCCCCCTCCCTCCCCTTTTTCCACCCTTCAAATAAGTGGTCTGCTTTTATTTTAAACTCTGTTCCTTTAGTTCTTTTCCTGCCCCTGGGCTTAGGCTCTCCAGGAGCTGCATATTCCAGCGAAGAAGCTGTGTGTGCTGTCCGCCCCTCCCAGCCCTCCTCAGACATCACCATTTGGCATCACCATGCCTGGCGGTGGTGTTTGACTGGTCCTGGCCTTCATAATAAAACCATTTTGCTATTGAGAAAAAGTCCTTTTTTACAAAAATATGTTATATGTAATAGGAAAATAACTGAGACAAACTAGATGGTCTCTGAAAACATCTCACAGCAGGTCTATTATTGTGTGAAAAGTATGTTAATAAAGTGAAAAGAAAAAAGGCAGAACACAAAGGAATATACATAGTGATACTGTTAGTTATGCCCAAGGATGGGGTGCAGGGAGACAGGCAAGGCTGCGAAGGCTGCATAGGACGTCTTCAAGGTGCTGGAAGTCTGTCTTGGTGGCCTTGCGATTACAAGCACGTACGCAGGGAGGAAGAGCGACAGAGCAGACACAGGCACCACCCGTGTCCGGTCACACCTCCATTAGGGGAGATTACAAGGACTTCTCACAGTCTTTGAACTTCCTGTGACGCTATCACCATTTCAAATTAATTTTTTTTGATCCCTAAAAGCTTATAAGATGCCAGATATATCAGGGTTACAGGGGTGTTCTGGAGTATTTGATTTTTACTTTTTGTCTTGTTGTTTTAAGTTTTTTTGCACATTAAAGTAAGTTAAATACACAATTATTTTAAGTGCTATGTGAGTTACCAAAAGTAATTCATATTTCTCAGTAGATTTTATACCAACTGGATATTGCCTTCTTGTTTGTTTTAGTATGTGCCAAGAGTTGTGACTTCAGCACAGCAGAGAGCTGGGAGAACCATTACTGCGCGGATCACAGGGAGATGTGATTTTGCTTCAAAAAACAGGATTAATAGTGGTTTAGCTATAATGGGAGTGTCTCCTCCCATGAGCTCCGTTGTTGTGGAAAAACATCATCCGGTCACAGTGGTGAGTCCTCCTTTGATGACCTGTTGTAAAGAACTCTTTCTCCTGAGAGTTTGTAGAATCAGCCCTCCAGTGACATTTTGAAATCAAAATCTAATGTGGCTGGCACTTGCCCTGCCCCTTACTGTTACAGTTAATGCATGGCCAGGTCTGCCTTCCCTTTGTTACAAAATTCATTCTTGAAAGTCTTTCTTCAAGTGGAACAATTATCTAATACCAAAAGTAATCAGTGTGTTGGTTCCCCAAAAGGCAAACTGTACAATGATTTAAGATAAAACTGTTCACTCATGAACCAGCCGTTCATGTAGTAGATACTTGATTACAAAACTTGCTGTTACTTCGGTAGTGTTTAAATTTATTCCCATTTTTAAAAAATCTTCTCCTTTTGTCAATACAATTGTCAACATGTTTCTAGTTTTGTTTATTTGTTTTTTAGTCAGATTCTATGAATTTGTTAGAGAAAGGAAGATATATAGTATTTAAAGAAGAAATAAGCAAAAAAGTACCTGGGATAGTTAGTGCCTCAGTTTGCTCCTCATTGACTGTGAGCATTCGCAAATCAAGTGAAATGTTGCAGCTTCCATTTCCTCTTCTATAAAATAAGGTTGTAAGGATACTTACCTCCTACACGTATACTGGATTCAGAATTTTACGATAATGTAAAAGTTAAAGAGATGTGTGAGAGCACTCTCTAAACTGAGAAGCCATAAGCAGAGTTAACTTACAAAAAGTTACTAGAAAAAGAACATGAAATATCTTTTATTTCTTACACCACCCTAGAAATGAACAATTTCCTCACAAAGTAAAATCCAAAAAGAGTAACACAAACGTATCACTAGAGTCCTAAGGATTGGTCTTAAAAGACAGTACCCCATCCTCAATGTTAGAGAACATTCCTGTCTACTCAGTATGTGAAAGTATTAATATGAAAGTGTGATTTGTTAAAGTTTTTCTCCCTGGATACTAGGTGGTTCCTAGATGATTACATCTCTGAAACTGGGTTATTAAAACGGAGCCCCAGGTGTGGTAGAGACCAGCAGCGTAAGCACCAGGGCCAGGTAGAAACGTGCAGGCGAGGGAGGAGGTATTTTAGGGTTCCTTTCTTTCAAACTCTGTTTTAGATTTTATGTTGTGGGGTAATTTTTTGTTTATGTGGTGTTGTGAAATAAAACAGAGATATCCCATGGTTTTGTTTTTTTTCTGGACCCTAATAGAAGCCTGTGTATACATGACTGAGAACTTGATGACAAATCCCACTGCTGGCTATGGGAGGCTGTACTGCACAGAAGAGAAAAAAGCTTTACGTATTTTACTTATACATGTGCATGTGATGTGTACAGGGCTAATCAAAAAGCACAGTATTTAAATTTAATTTATTGGGGCCGGGGAGATGGCTCAGTAGGATAAGCGCTTGACTGGCAAACGCAAGGATCTGAGTTCAATCCTTGGTTCCGCAAAATAAATAAATAAATATTAATTTAATTTATTACAGTAAAAGACAGGTTGTCATTAATTCCCTCAGAGTACTTACCTTTGCTTCCAACCCCCTGTCCTGTCGGTCTGGCCTCTCTCTGGAGAGTTCTGGAAGTCATGCTGTCATGGCTGCCTTCATGTCCTAAGCCATTCAGAAAGTTCACTTTGGCATTTTGGCTTTAAGGAAGAGCTAGAAACTGCATGGCGCAAGATCCTGTCAAGAGCTGGATATGGACACACCATGATATATTTGATAGAAATTGATCAAACATTGTGAATTGTTTCAGGACATAGAGGCACCCATTAAAACACTCCTGAAGGAGGACTTCCAGAACTGCTCAGAAAGTGGCAAGAAGGGTGGGGTACGTGGGGCTGCAGCTAGAAGGAGTATTGGAGGCGGGGGAGTCAGTGGCACTATGTTTTTTACTGTAATAAAGTATTTTATTCAAACATTCACCATATGTTTGGCTCACATCTCTTAGGGACCGAGTCAGATGTGCACAGGTGTTAACACTTCAGTGCTCGTGTCCAAGATGTTCTCCTAGGCCCCGGGGTGATGGCCACATCTTCCCCTCAATACATGTCCTCAGCATCTAGGTATTCCCTTGCTAGGAAAGTCATGACACATAGTAACAGAGAGCCTGGCTTCTGGGAAAACCTACTCAAATGTGACCTGGTTTCACCTGTGCTTCAGGGAACCAGGCGAGGTATGAGGCCGCTGGTTTGAAACAGGACCAGCCTAGGTCCTTGGGGCTTCCCATGTCCTCCAGGAGTGGACCCTGCGTTCCAGGTGGGCTCCGGGCAGGGCTGTGTCTCACACACCACGAAGCCCCTTTCTCTGCGTAGCCACTTTGTCCTCCTTGAGGTGCAGCTCCACAGCTGTAAAATAAACTCATTCAGTCGTGGGCACCACGCATGCCCAAATGCACATGGGCTCCAAAACAGGCTTCGTCCTGTTTGTTTTAATGTCACGTCAGCTAACTCATTGCTAATGTCTGCTGGATGCTTAACGAATGCTTACTGGGTTAAACGACAGATAATGAAATGATAGTGCAGTTATCTCAGGAGGTTGTTAAGCACGTTTTTATCCTTTCAGCAAACGATTCCCCAAGCAACTGCTGCAAAATACCCACGGAGCATTCACCCTGAAGGCGGCACCTCAGCTTCCAGATCGCTCGGCACCAGGTCGACCCACACCCAGTCTCTCACAAGCATTCAGTCCATAAAAGTGGTTGACTGAAGTGACTACGTTCTTGTGACATCTGTTAAGTCCCCTGGTTTTACCAAGGATTGGAAGTCTTTTAGTTTTTAACATTTCTATGTTGTAAGACCATCGTAGGTGTATCATGTTCATCTTACCAGAATGATGAGAGACTTTTTCAAGCAGTAACACCCTTTGTAACTATATGTAAAGATTATTTTAATGTTATTTTTTATTTAAGCAATTAAGTAAAACTTTTTTAAATTAAAAAACTATTTTTAATATGTTCAGTTTATCATTGATTATATCATCAAAGTATGTAAATCTTGTTTCCTGTACATTATTTCTAAAAGGCCAAGTCATTTCCAATGTTACTGAGCTCTAATTTACTTGAAAAATCTAAGAAGGAATTTTACCTTAAGCATTAATAAAGCTAATAGAAGCTAATATATTTTTACATTAAAAAGCTAAAGACCAAGAATAATAGTTGTGATGTTTTTATCACAGCTTTTTGTGATTTATTGTTTTCATTTTTGTGTAACAGTGAAAAATAAAGGAAAATACCAATACCTATGGGTAATTTTCTTTTTTTAATGTATTCGGTATAGGATTTCACTACACAGCTCAGACTCGTAGTGATCCTCCTGTTTCCAGTCTCCCCAGCACTGGGATTACAGGCATGTACCACCATACCCAGTCCCTGTAGCTGACTCAGTGTGCCTGGGGGCAGGCATGGTGTAGCATTTGGTGCTGGGGTTTGAATCTAAGTCCCTGCACTTAGTCCACTGAGCTGTCTTGCCGGCTGTATCCTATGGGTAATTTTTAATGCTAAAAGAAAATGGGGGAAGAGCTGGGGAGATAGCTCAGCAGCTTAAGTGCCTGCCTGGCAAGCACAACGTACTGAGTTCAATCCCCACTACCAAAAAAAAGAAGAAGAAGGGGGGGTGTTTAATAGTAGCACAAAACAAGTTGTAGGAACATGACCAGGGAGTTGCCTATTAGAATGGTCCTATTTTGGGTGTTCTTTCTGGCCTCGCTTGAGGCTAGCTTTGTCCTGAGGCCTGTGTGTACATCACGTCCAGGTGTGTGCTGGGCTGCAGCCCGGGCAAGATGAAGGCCTAGGCTTGAGGTCTGTGCTGAGATTGCCGAGAGGGAGGGAGAAACCATCAGGGCAGAGCTGATGGAGAAGAAAGAAGCCTAGCTGGCCATTATTGCTAGCTCTTTGAGCCGGCAGAAACTTAAAGGGAATCCTCATCACTGAAATTGAGTCAAATCTGCCAACCCTACCTATTTCATGTTGTGCTTGTAGAGTACCTAAAAGTAAGTCGATTCTGGGCGTGGGGGTACAGGACAGCGGCCCAGCACCTGCCTAAAATGCACCAGGGATGCGCCCCATCCCCCACAAAAAGAAAAAACCATTCTGAACAGTCTGGCTAAGTAGCTGTAACAGAAAGGGATGGGCTTCATAACCTAAAGTCTCTTCTGACTTAAACATAATAGAATTCTATGCTGTAGCTAAACTGAAAAGAGATCATTCTTTTTTGCTGTTTCCACTGGTAACAGGACATCAACAAATACATGCAATCAAGGCACACAGAATCCCACTTTCTAACAGGCCTTTTCTGAGTTTTAGGAGCAGCAGCTGACTCTCATGGAGTGTGAGGTGCTTTGTCACGAGGTTCTGGATTCTGGCCCAGCTGCAGCCGGGCCAACGGTTACCCGCGCTGGTCTCGCCCTCCCTGTGGCCTTGGCCTCAGTGACACCTTGTGCTCACAGACCAGTCCTGCAGCCTCCCTGTGTGAACCTGAGACGTCCGGTCCATCTTCTGTGCCGTAAGTGGACCACACAGCGAAGCAGCCGGTGATGGCCAGTCTGTCCTGCACTCGCCCATCTCCTGCCCTGGTCACTCCCAGCCCCCTTGCTCCAGATCTGGATTTATATTCCTAAAAGAAAGTGTTTCCATAAGGCAGGGGCCCA
The DNA here is from genome assembly GCF_000260255.1 of Octodon degus. NCBI lineage: Eukaryota > Metazoa > Chordata > Mammalia > Rodentia > Octodontidae > Octodon > Octodon degus. The sequence goes on along the minus strand of NW_004524753.1, from coordinate 3,547,956 downwards.
GCTTCCTGAGGACTCCACGCTGCACCTACGGTGGCTGTGAGTATTCAGGGCAAGGCCACGTGGACAAGCTAAAGCAAAGGGGAATGTGATCACTAAGAATATTATAAGCATCTTTCTAGCTTTAAGCTCTAGAAAGTGTCTGAAACACCAAATAGGGTTGGCCTAAGGTAACACAAATTCAACAGTTAGAACACTTGATCCAGGAAGAGCATGACTTTATAGCCATGCCTGCTGGTACACACTTATAATCGCAGCACCCACGAGGCTGAGGCAGGAGGATCACCATGAGTTCAAGTCATCTTAGGCTACATAATTTTAAAAGACCAAAAAAAAATATTTTTTTTGATAATTTTTTTTGGGGGGGGCAGAACCGGGGATTGAACTCAGGCCCTTGCGCTTGCCAGAGAAGCACTTATTCTACTGAGCCATCTCCCCGGGCCCTAAAATAAAAAAAAAAATTAAAAGACTATGTCTTTAGTTGTACATAGAGTACTCAGATTTGGCAGTGGGGTTAACATGGTCAGCAAAAACTGGCCATGCTGAAGATTAGACGGAGGTGAGAATTCCACCCAGCACCTTTTAAAACTTTGGGGGACGATGTGAGTGTAGTACCTGCCTTCTATGTTCATAGCCCTGAGAGGACAGTCAGAATGACAGCAGTGTAAACTATAAATTCATGGTAGTAGCCCTGGGCTCAGATTGCTCATGAGGGGCCCTTAAAGTGAGCAGGGGTGCGCATAAATCGATGCAGAGGGTATCTGTGTTCACATTTGTTTCATAACTGCCTCAGATATCAAAAATCTTGGCAGAAAGAATTGGAGTACACCAAAGGATACATTTTTAAATCACTTATAATTACATTACCAACAGATGAAAGAATTGGGGTATATGTACTTCTTGTGTTATCTAAGTAATACATTGCACATACACAGGATTTAAAGCTGCCAGCGGCTAAATGTAAATTTTCTCTTGCTGAGGAGAAATCCCAGTTCATGGTTTCCACACTAGGGGTGTGAAATCCGGGGTCCTGTCAGGTTCCCCACCCTAAGGAACACACATTGTCCATGTTTAATAATGAAGGAAACAGGACTTGAGGATTTAAATAATATTGACATCCCCACAGCTCACACCTAGCAAGTTGCAGAACCTATTTCAAGCCACTTGTTCCCCCGGGGACAGTTGTTTTAAACAGGATGGGCAGGACCCTCCCGCACTATGCTGCTACGTGCGCTGTAGCGAGTGAACAGTAGCACAGTCAACGTGGAACTTGCCAGAAGGAAAAAAGAGAACAACACAAGTGCAGCAGTTGGAAGTGTGTTAGTATTGCTCTTCAATTCTCAGCTAGAGGCTCCTGCCCTGCCGTCTGCATAGCTGAGAGAGGAGAAATCAATACTTTTGGAAGAAATGTAAGGCAGTAAGGACCTGCATTTAAAAGAACTGAACGCTGAGTTAAAAAATAAAATAAAAAAAAAAAAAAAAAGTAAATAGACATAACTGCAGCCTGTAATCCTAGCAATCTGGGAGGCTGAGGCAGATGGATCATAAATTCAAGCTCAGCCTGGGAAACTGCCACTTAGTGAAACCCTCTCAAAAAAAAATTTTTTTTTAAATAAATAAAGAGAGGCTAGAGATATAATAACTCAATGCAAAGGCCCTGGGCGCCATCACAGTACTGAGAGGAAAACCGAAACCTGAGAAGCTAGGTGTGGTGGCCCAGCGCTGCAACCCCAGCACGTGGGAGGCTGAGAGGCAGGCGGACGCCACAAACTGAAGCCCAGGATCGGCTACCTGGTCCAAAAAAAAGGGGGCGGGGGGGGGAGAAAAAATGAATATAATTTCTTCAGGCATTTATGAAATTGCACATTTCCTGGAGCTTGAGTCAGCTTTGCGTTTGACTTGACGAATCTTTTCTGCAAAAGAGAAGATTGCATTATTGATTAATAACTGACATTTTTAGTCACAGGTGCTCGTCTAGGCCCACACGGCCCTTTCGTGCAGACGCTTTCGTTTTTTTTGTAGGCCGTAGGTGGAACGCGGGCACCCGGAGGTCCAGTCCCCGCCGCTCGGGGCTGAGGGCTCGGGGCTGAGGGGGAGCCCCTCCGCCAGCCTTCCCGCGGACACTTGCACAGGAGGGATGGAAGCTGCGCGCATCGCCCCGAGTCCAGGCTCTGTACGCAGCAGTGCACGCACTAGGTCTGCGGTCTGCCGGCAGCTGCCCTGGACTCGGCCTCCTCACTCCGCGGTACTCTAACGCCAGCTCGCTCAGGAGGCTGGCAGAGAATCTTTCCCTGACAAATATGATCAGGGCTTTTGGCAGAGTGATTTTTAGCAATGACCTCAGCTGGCACATGAACAGCCTGTCTGGCCTTTGTTGCTTAACCTGGAAGTGACATTTTCAAATCGACCCAACTGCAGCGCTCTGCAACAAGGCAACGCTGGCTGCCCAGAGAGACGTTCTTACTGTCTGGGCAATCCTGCACCACAGGAGGTGGTTCAGCCTTTCTGTCCCACCCCATCTACCGCCCCACAAGAGAGAAGCAGAAACCCACGCTTTTCCAAAGGCCCTGCAGAGAGGCTGCCTGGTGTGGTTGGGCACACTCACACTTGGAAGGCTGAGGCAGGAGGATCGCTGAGACATTGGGGTAGCCTGGGCTATAAAGTGAGTTCAAGGCCAGCCTTAGATGCATTATGAGAGCCTGTTTCAAAACGATACCCCCCCCCCAAAAAAAAAGTGACTGGTGTCACCCAGCTCACCCACTGGAGGAGACGCCCTTTCACAGCTCTGGAGGGGCTCAGCTAAGGCGTCAGCACCATCCCGGACCACAAGGGGGCGCTTCCGCCAGCAGGAGGCCGTCACTCACCAGCCAGTTCCGGGAAGCCTGCGCGCACCAGCTCCGCGTACAGGTGCCTGTCGGGGTCGGGCTGCGTCCTCAGGGTCCCGTGCAGCCAGATGAGCAGCGCCCTGTGGCCGTGCTCACGGAAGCTGTCCTTTCCTACCGAGCACAGGAGATGCGGGTGAACCTCAACTCCAACGCGCCCTTCCTGTCCCCGGCAGCCAGGCACCCAGGGAACAGGGCAAACCTCCCCTTTCCGTTCCCACGCCGCCAGGCTTTATGAGGACCCGCGTTTGCATCCGCGGTACGTGTGCCGGGGGCAGCCAGGCGCGCAGAGGGGACCGGACCACCATGGTGCCGGCTGGGCAGCGAGCACGACCTGAATGTGGTGTGGCGCTCTTCTGTGAAGCGAAAACACCGCGGCCAGACCCAAAGTGCCTATCTCAGCGGGGCGCAGCCTGTAATCCCAGCACTTCGGGAGGCTGAAGGAGGGGGATGGCAACTTTAAGCCCTGGCAGGGTAGCTGAGTGACTTAGAAAGAAAGACCCTTTCTCAAATTGAAACATTTTAAAAGAGTTGGGTAAGTACAAAGTCCCTGGGTTCAATCCCCAGTACCACCAACACAAACCACCTGTTTCACCTGGGCACCTCGCTAACCTGTAGCTTCTGACTGGGGTGAGGGGGCGTGTCCGATGGGCTCAACCCGGCCCCAGGAATCCGTAAATCACACCCTTGAACAGCAGGCAGGTGCCATTCCTCCACCAGTTTCAAGGAAGGCAACTCAGATGCAAGGCTGCAACCCCCACCCCACCCCACCCTGCATCGGGGTGGTACATGCTGCAAGCACACCCAGATCCTGGCCCCGGAAGATGCTGAGGGGGGTATTGTGACACCACTGTCGCTCCCACCAGAGTCCACGGTGACAAAATGGGACAGGCCTTTTGCAGAAACAGACAGAGCTCTGAGGACCCGGAGGAAGTGAGCTGCTGGGGGTGGGGGGTGGGGGGAAGGCAAAGTGTCCAGGGAGAGGACCCTGCCTGCAGGAAGCACAGTTCAGCAAGGGCAAATACTCTGTTCCTCTCTCAACTTTGACAAACTACCATATTTACCCCAAAATAAGACCTAACTGGAAAATAAGCCCTACAGTGACGCTTCAGGATGTTCATAACATAAGCCTGACCCACAAAATAAAACCCAGTTAAAATCAGCCAGATGGGTGCTTTATTTGTTTATTTATTTTTAATGTGTTTGTACAGGGTCTCACTGCACAGCTCCGATTTGTAGTGATCCTCCTGTTTGCAGCCTTCCCACTGCTGGGATTACAGGTGTGTGCCACCAAACCCAGCGGCTGGCTCAGTGCACCCGGGGGCAGGGCCAGCATGGCATGTAGTGCCAGGGATTGAACCCCAGTCTCCGCACTTGCCTAAGCAGGCGCCTAGTGCTTAATCTGCTGAGCTATCTCACTGGCCCTCGGATGGGCACACTGAACGTGTCAGTCACAGCACACTATAGATGTACTGAATTATAAAATAATGTTAACATATAATTAAATATAAATAGTAGTAACACCAATACTTATATGATAATATAAAATAATATATTATTTGTAAATTTTAAAGCAGATGCTTTTGGATGAGAGATAAATACCTATGTAAACAGATAAACTCGGGACTTATTACTGAGCGGTAGAGGACAGACACAAGACACAAATAACATACACCCTTGATACCGAACAGACATGTTTGTTTCTAACGTGAATCTTCATTGTAATAGACGTGCTTAATGCACTCATGTGAGACAAAGACATTTTCTAAATTTTGGTGCTTGCAATTTTTTGTCACCTTTGTGTGGATCATCATTCTAGGGGGAGGGAGGAGAGGAGGCCTCTCTATATAATCCAGGCTGACCTTGAACTCACTATGTAGACAAGGCTGGCCCCAAACTCAGCAATCCTACTGCTTCAGCCTCTCAAGTTCTGGGATTACAGCCACACACTACCACACAGGACTTCTGGACCAGCATTCCTTGTGGGGCAGGGCTTGGAATCAATCTCAGGTCCTTGATCTTGGCAGGCAGGCACTGAGCCATCTCCCCGGCCCCTGGACCATTATTCTTGACTGCCATCATTTTTGTGGCTGCTTGGGTCTCCCGAGTCTTCCACTAATGCTTGCTTTAATGGGCGCTCAGGAGCCCAGCCTGGAAGAGGTGGTGACCTAGGTGTGGAATTCTTGGGGCGAAATCTCCCACGGCTGCATTGGCAACACGCTCTGAGCGGCTGCGCAGACAGGAAGTGCTCATCTAAGGAGAGGTTACTGCTGACTCCAGTGATGGGGCCAGTGGTGCCACAGGAAGTGCAGTCGCAGGAAATGCAGGCTGGAACTCAGGGTTTGGAGGATTATGAGGGTATTCCAGAAAGATGACATTGGGTCAGGGAGATAGCTCAGCTCCTGCCTGGCAAGCACAAGGCCTTGAGTTCAATTCCTGGTACCAAAACAAAACAAAAAAAGAAGTGACTGTATTTGAATAAATATAGATCTCTGTACATGAATAAATGTAGATTTTTGTACATGGATAAATGAATAAACATACATTGTTACATATGAATAAATGTAGATTAGTATACATGAAAAAAATAAGACATCCCCTAAAAATAATTCTTTTTTTTTTTCATTCCACCTCATGCCCCTAAACCAATTTCTTTTTCCCCCTTTTTTTTTTTCCCTCAATGGTACCAGGGATTGAACTCACGACCTTGCACTTGCCAGGCAAGCACTTATTCCACTGAGCTATCTCTCTGGCCCCCTGAAAATTCTTATTGCATCTTTTGATGCAAAAGTCAATATAAGACTTGGTCTTTCTGGGGAAATACAGTAAGTCTTCTTCAGTGCCACCAATAGGCAACTCCTTTGTTCAGAAGCCCACAGTCTGATAGAATCGGACTGCACAGGCCATGGCTGAGATGCCAGCAGTTACGATCCCCACCACGAGGGCTCGAGCTGCCACAGTGGAGATCTATCCTTCGTGCCTCCTAAAGTTCTGAGATTTCCTTGTCTTTTGCAGTACTGGGACTGAATCTGGGGCCTTGGCTAACCTGGGTGAGTGCTCCACCTTTCAGCTGCACCTGCAGGCTACTCCAGAAAGATTTAATTTGAAGCCTTGAAAATTCCCCTCCTCCTAGAGTCTCAAAGGCATCTCAAGTTTCCTGGAGAGTACAGAATACTATGTTCCTACTTAGCTACAAAAGAGAATCCTGATAAAGTGGCAGAAACCAGTCATATTGAATGTTTGCAGCACACTGTGTTCCATTTGCTCATATGAACATCTGTCTTCACACGAACCATAAGAGGGCCCAGCGTCTGCCTGTATCTTGTATGGAAGCAGCCAGGGCGTATGGAGCTGTGGTTCTGCCATCTAATCCTGAGACAAAATGCAAATCAACCACCTTCCTGAGGCCACCATGTCCCTGGGAGGGGACCACTCTGAATAGAGTGCTTTGCCAGCAAAGGACTTGCTTGCCTCTTTGTTTCTAGAGTTAACAAAGGGATAGCGCTGTGGAAATGGCTCAGTGACATAAGGGCCTGCCTGGCAAGTGCAAGGTCCCAAGTTCAATCCCTGGTGCCATCCCTGGTGCTGCAAAACAGTAAATAAATACAACTGATGGAAGGATTAATAAAAACTCTCTCGACTTCTTAGGTTTTTGTTAAATCACAAAAAAGCAAAGCTAACCAAGCTCAGCAGCGGTGCATGCCTGTATAATCCAGCTACCTGGGAAGCTGAGGCATGAAGACAGCAAGTTCAAGGCCAGCCCAAGAAATTTGGGAAGACCCTGTGCTAACAAAATAAAACAGGGCTCGGGAAGTAGCTCAGTGGTAGAGCACTCGCTTACCATGAATATAGTCCAGGGTTCAAACCACAGCATTACAAAAGAAAAAGCCAAGGATCCCAGATGGCTTTGACCTCCCTGATTCTGCCAGTTGGAGTCCAGCTAAGGTGACTTGGAACCATCTAACCACAGAACCCTCCACGTCCCCCTTTGTCTCGCATGCATGGGACAGCCCACTCTTCCCGGGCCACATCCTGCAAGAACCTCTTCCCCCTTGACCTGGTTGAGGGGAACCTTCCTGGAGCAGACAGCCTAAATAATGAGCCTTTTGACTGCAGAGCCAGCTCATTCTCCCCAGGACAATCGCAAGGAATGGGAGAAATTAGGCTGGCGTCCCAGCGGCATGCCCCACTGCTAAGTCCTTGCTTCCCTCGTGCCCACTCAGTTGGGAACTTTAGTTCTTTGTAGGCTAAAGGCCACCTTTTCAGCACAGCTCAATAGCTGTACTGGTCTTTCACAAACTTCAGCTCACTGCAGACTCCAGTGAGCGCTCGCTTTCTGCCACACCCCCCACTCCCTTTGTGGACCTGGACTCTGGTTCCCATGCTGGACCCCTGGGCTCTGCTGCTTCTTGTGAGTACTAGGGAGGCCCTGGGGGCCAGAATGGGGGTGACCATGAGGCCATACACACCTGTCCACTGCTCCTCAATGGCACTGATCTGGTCGTCTGTGAAGTCCCATGAGCGCGCCAGCCTCTGCCACTCTCCGGCCTTCAGCTGATGGTATGCCAGGTCCCAGAGGAGTGCGCGGAGGTGCCTGGTCTCCAGGCTGTGGTCTTGCTTGAAGGTCAGAGTGAAGCCTGTTGACGCAGCCTCTGGATGCACCTACATTGGAAACAACTGTCCTGGGTTATTGCGGACAGGCTTGCCTCCCACCTTAAACCACAGTGTGTAGGCTCTGCAGGCACAGCCGGTGAGGTGGCTCCCGAGCCTCCTTCCAGGGTCAGCTGTCACTGCGTCACTCTTGCCAGACAAGTGCCTGAAGTAAAAGCTTGGCACCACCTGTCAGACACAGGGAATGCAGGATTTTGCAGTGCAGTGCCTGTGCTGCTGACTGGAGCAAACTCACCCCAGACAGGGAACGATTTTAACAGCCTAACTTTCAGCCTCTTTCCTCTTCTTCTTCCTCTTCTTCTTCTTCTTCTTCTTCTTCTTCTTCTTCTTCTTCTTCTTCTTCTTCTTCTTCGTCTTCGTCTTCGTCTTCGTCTTCGTCTTCTTCTTTCTTCTTCTTCTTCTTCTTCTTCTTCTTCTTCTTCTTCTTCTTCTTCTTCTTTCTTCTTCTTCTTCTTTCTTTTTCTTTCTTTTTTTTAAATGTATTTGGTTGTTACAGTGTCTCACTACAGAGCTCAGACTTGCAGTGATCCTCCCCTGCTTTCAGCCTCCCCAGCACTGGGATTACAGGCATGCACCACCATGCCCAGACTCAGCCAGCCCTGGGGGTGGGGCTGGCGCAGCATGTGGTGCTGGGGATCAAACTGTGGTCCCTGCACTTGCCTAAGATTGCTTAAGCAGACTCTTTACCCAGCTGAGCTATCTCGTCAGCCCCCCTTTCTTCTGAGTGTCTGATTTTTCCCCTACCTATGCTTCAGTGAATCCCAGGCCAATAGATCCTTAGTAAGACCCAGCACTGGGTCCTCAATGCACCCTTCTCTGGCCTGAGGAGAGAAGCCAGGAGCCAACCCCAGGCCGAAAGGAAAAGAGGTGCAGAGAGAGCGGGCAGGGTCCCTGATTTCAAGTCCCTGCAGCCAGGTTTAACCCAACAGCACCTGGCCTGGCTTGGTATCTTCTTTTCTGGCTTCTAGAAGGTTCCTTCTGTCCATGTTAGGCTAGGAATGGCAGACACAAGTTGCCTATAATTGTTTTAGAGACGATAAAGTACAGTGCCCAGCTCTGACAAATCCTAGGAGATGAGGTTGATGGTGGAGAGACCCAAGGAGCAAGGGTACTGCAGGCCCTCCCTATACCCCTGCCTCCTTCTCCTGAAACAGCAGTGAATCCCACAAAACTCTGCAACACAGGACAAAAGAGGGGAGCAGAGTGTACCCTGGCACTTCAGCATCTTATGTCTTAGGGGAACCTATGAGCCTTGTGCACCCTGGGGTTAAGCCAGGTGGACCCTCAGCCTCCACAGCAAAGCCCAGACCTCACCCAGGTGGGTGGAGGCCAGAGGCAACCTGTCCACGAAAGCTCAGAAGGCCGAGTCGTTCCCTTGGGGCTGATGGAGTCACGTGAGCTGGGATTGGGTGTTGAAAGCGTGTAGGCCAGATTTTGAGAAGCCTCTTTGCCTCTGAATCAATCACTGAATCTAATGCTAGAGGACTGGGAGGCTGAATGGGTATATATTCTATATAAGCAGATGCTAGATACAAGAAAGAAAATTTAAGCTATATTGTTAATGTTTTTATTAAGAACCATTTTATAGTAGACCAGAATATAAACTTGTCTGATGAACAAAAATGACTGGAAGTAACAAAAAATACATTTGGTAAATATATACATGTAAAAGATTATATATATATATATATATATATATATATATATATATATTTGGACAGAGCCTCACTGTGCAGTTATATATATATATATATATTTGGACAGAGCCTCACTGTGCAGTTCAGGCCAGCCTTGAGCTGTGTAACCCAGGCTAGTCTCAAATTCACAAAGCAAAGATCAGACCGCATGAGTGGCAGGCTTGCCTCAGCCTCCTAATTGCTGGGATTATGGGTGCGCACCACCATGCCTGGCTATCTCTCGGTATATATTAAAAAAACAGATCTCTCTCCTGCCTCAGGCCTCAGAACTCCAGCTGTCTCCAGGGTTAACAACTCTTACCATTTCAGGGGCCTCCTTCAGCTACATTTTTAAATCATGCAGAGTTTTCAAAGCTTGTCTAATCCTTGTATTCTAAACATTTGCTCAGAAAGAGGGATGATTCAAGTGTTGAAAAAGCCCAACTCTTCATCTAGCCAAAAGAACCAAAGAAAGCTACCACGCCATAAAAATAAAGTGAGCGAATATTTCTAGTTTCGGGCCAGTGAGATAGTTCAGCGGGCTAAGCGCCTGCTTAGGCAAGCTCAGGGACTGGTGTTCCATCTCCGGCACCACAGGCTGCGCCAGCCCCACCCCCAGGCGCACTGAGCTTGCCAGCGAGTGTAGGCATGATGACGCGTGCCTGTAATCCCAGTGCTGGGGAGGCTGAAAACAGGAGGATCACTGCAAGTCCAAGCAGCGTAGTATATTTCTAGTTTCAAAGCTGTAGAGGCAACAAATTAAAAAATAAGAGAAAAGGGTAGAACTTAGTAAAGTCCCCTTCAGTAACATGTAACAGTTTTAAAAAATGAGCATAAAGATAAAGAAAAAGAAAGAGAAAGAGGGACTATATAACAAGAGGAAGAGGTGGAGGACAGAGATTAAGTTGTGAGGAGGCTGCTGAGGCTCTTCCAGGGCTCCGCGGGTCATGGCCACAGAGCAGTGCTGGATGCACACAGTGACAGCTTGCCTTACAGCAATGCAGGGATGGGCTGTTGCCTGATGATGGTGCAAGAGCACTGTGACAGCTACACAGCCATCAAATTGCCTGGTGACACCTCTTACAGAGCAGGACCTTGTTGCTAAGCAACCCACAACTGTTAGTCCACAGTACTGAGCCAATTAAACAGAGAGGTAGACATAAATGTCTCTTGTTTCAAGGACCAAAAGGAGATTCCCCAAGGTGGGCAGCCAGGCAGGTGCACAGCTTCTAGGGCAGAGTCCACTGGAGGGGACCTGAGTCCTGGGGCAGGTGCCTGAGGCTGAGGGCTCCTGCTGACATCTTGCCTGGGGACACAGGCAGGGATATAGGGGGACAGGGCAGCACAAGGGTGGCAGACACTTGGCTGTGTTCTCAGATGAACACAGTTTCATACCAGTCACATGCTTAGAAGAAGGCACAGCCAATCACCCTTCAGGGCTCAGCACGAGAGGCCTGGGGAGGACAAGACAGAGAGCCACCCCACCCAGGGGTCCCACCGCCCCTGCGGCAGCCTCACCTCTGTCCAGGCCTGGTACCGCTCTGCCTTGATAAGCATGTCCACAACCAGGCTGTGGCTACCCCGGGCGGCCACGGCCAGCGCAGTCCTACCCTGCTAAAAACGGAGAAGACAAAAGGTCAAGTGGTGTCACCAGATAATGAGGACAGGACTTGTGTTCTGCTGTTCATCTCACCCACTTCCTGGCTGGGTGAATCTAGGCCCATCCTGAGAGTCTCAAGGCCCAGGTACAGGGGGAGGGTAATATGATAAGGCACACAGAGCCTGAGGGATGAGCCATCCCTGAGGTTTCCTGGCCCCTCTAGGTGACACTTAGTGTCTGTTGACCAATAGTATGAAAATGGGAAGGAGCATACAACTTCCAGGCAGGGTCTCTGAAGAAAGGCCAGATGGCCTTCTCCTGTCACACCTCTCTTTCCCTGTGGCATGCAGAGATGATGGCAGGAACACAAACAGCCACTTTATTTATTTATTTATTTATTTATTTATTTATTTATTTATTTTGAGGAACCGGGGATTGAACTCAGGCCCTTGCACTTGCCAGGGAAGCGCTTATTCCACTGAGCATCTCCCTGACCCCAAATAGCCACTTTAGACCAGGAAGTGAAAGCTATGTTTTGAGAAGGGTGGAGTAATATGTCAGAAAAGGGCTGTATCTTATTAAAAACCGTATCAACAATGACAACACAATTTACTTCATGGTACTTCATGGTATAGTCCAGCTAACTGGACTCGTACCTCCAATGTTTTTCCTATTCTAACACAAACACAATAAGCAAAATGAGCTGTTCTGGACATAACTTGGAGTCTGTACTCCTAGAGCCCATATGTCTTAAACTACCAGAAGGGGCACCTTTCTTGGTGGCTATAGCTCAGGGCCAGGCCACACAGCTTTACGAACAGCAGCTCCTGCCCTCCCTGCAGCACACAGCTTCTCCACATAGAGATTTCCCTGAATGAAGGATGGTAGTTCTCGGGTGCTCAGGAAAGGTAAGTTAAGTGAATGGCCAAAATCAACTCCAGCAGCTCTGGTTTCAGGACTCAGATTGCGGCCCTTACAGGTCCAGAAGCCTCACTAATAATTGTGGTGCAGGGCCAGGTACTAGCGACAAGCGCAACTCTTCTACAGGGCGGATCATCTGGCTGTTCGGCCAGTGCCAAGACACAGGTGGGCTGGGAAATTAGGGTTGAAAGTAATCAGCCTCTAATCAAAAGAGACAGTAATGAAATTAGGCAGAACCGCGTTTTGCAGGCATTTAGCAAGCCTCTAATTGCATGCTGCCTAAATTCCGGCCTGTAAGCCATTTGAATCACCATAATTAGTCTATTTTGGGAAGGCAAGTATTCTTAAAGCCAGAGTTCCAGAATGAGAAAACCATCTCAAAAAGAACACACTGGAGAGAAAGGCCAACACTTCTACCCTAGATGGGAAGAGGAGGTGGATCATACACCCCCATACACTTAGTGAAACTCAGGCCAAGCCGGATGCGGTGGCACTTGCCTGTACTCCCAGCACTCAGGAGACTGAGGCAGGAGGATCACCACAAGTTATAGGCCAGCCTGAACTACACAGTGAGACCCAATTTCATAAAACAAAGGGAGGGCCCACAAGATAGCTCAGTAGACTAAAGTGCCTGCTTAGGCAAACCTAGGCAAGCCCAGGGACCACAATTCGATTCCTGGCACCACGTGCCGCACCAGCTCCACCCCATAGCGGACTAAGTAGCACACGCCTGTAATCCCAGTGTTGGGGATGCTAAAAGTAGGAAAGTCACCACAAATCCAAGCTGCATAGTGAGACTCTGCAACAACCAAATACATATAAAAGGGAAATATGTACATATGTATATTTATAGTTTTATAGGATAATTTAAGGTAGTTATACTGCTAATTGCTGTTAGCTCATTGAGAGGAAAAGTTTATGCCTATATTGTTTAATCAAGTTTTCTTTTTTTTATTTTATTGAGAAACAAATAGCAATGAGACAGGTTCAAAACTGATTAATAGGACAGTGTCAATAATTAATACATTGTACATTGTTATCCTCTTAGCATAAGATGCAGACAGGATATCCTGTCCAAACACTATTAGTACAAATCTTTCTTCTCATTGAATTAAGCGAAAGTAGCTGTATATCTATCCTAACTATTCCGCATATACAGATACAAAATGGTCCTTCCTTTGTATCCCCTTTTTTGTTTAGT
>NW_004524753.1:3532170-3533528 GCF_000260255.1 Octodon degus | reverse complement strand
ACCCTTGCTCTTTGTTTTTTCTCATCCAGATGGTGATGTGGTCACGGAAACAATTGTAGAAACAGGGAGAGATGTAGTGCTGATTCATGGGACATGTATACGCTGCGCCCTGCCCAGACAACCTCAGCACTTAGCAGGAGCCAGTCTCTCAACACAGAAAAGGACCACGCAGTGGGCACAGCAGCCTTTCGAGCAGGCCAGAGAGGTACATGGTGCCAAGGTCTCCAGAGTCCAGCCTGGGCAGCTTAGTGACCCACGAGACCTAACCTCAAAATAAAAAATACAAAAGGGCTCTGTGGAAAGGCAACACGTTCAGTTCCCAGCCCTGAAAAGAAACCCGACTCACACCGAAGGCAAGTAACAGATTGCTACTTCCCAGTGTACCAGCATAAATGCCAGATTTCAAACTACATTGGGGAAAGTTAGGGAGGCCTGGAGCTAAAGAACTGGGGGTGAAGATGCTGGGGCATGGAGTGCTGCGGAGCAGGCGTGAAGCCCTGGGCTCTGACCCCAGCACCAAACTAGGAAGGAGAAGTTAAGATTACCAACTTCCTATTATGTGTATGTTACAAAAAAAATAATATTCAGCTAAGCTGAAAAGCAAGTGGACACATGAACATTTATTCATTGCGGCTTTAGTAAAAGCTTAGGAGCAATGTAAATACTCACAATGGAGATGTAAGTGAATTATATGTCCTCACAGCTGTTTAAAAAATAAAAACGCTTTCCATTTACTAATCCATAAAGACTTCCACTTGTAAAGTGTTAACATTTTAATCACAGGAAAAAATTGCTAACTACAGAACATAATAATGTCACGATCTTTTTTAAAAAGATGAAACGATAGATTTAATGTACTTATGTTTGCTTGTGTATGCATAAAGAAATCCTGGAAGGAACAGAAGAAATTTCTAACAATGGATCCATCTGGCCCGGGCTGCGGCTCACCCTCACGGCCGCCAGGGGGCGCGGCCCCATCTCAGCAGCAGAGGGAGAGGCAGGATTACCTGATCAGCAACCTTCAAGTCACAGCCGGCCTTCAGCAGGGTTTCCACCAGCTCCACATTTCCAAGGTCAGCAGCCACGTGCAGGGGGGTTTGCTGCCTCTGCCAAGAAAATATTTTACATGGAATGAAAGCAAAAGAAGGAGGGAAAAATAGTACTCCCTTCGTGAAAAGAATAAGTGAGTTGAGGCGTACTCTATCCACCTAAGGGGAAAAGCATAGGTCATGGACGTTGACTTGGGTCAAGAGGACAATCAGTGCAGTATTATTTATAATAGTGAAACACTGAGAGGAAGTTTCGTGTTGTGCAAGGGGACATGAGATCAGTTATGCCACGTCTGTAAATGAGAATCA
>NW_004524753.1:3520780-3531770 GCF_000260255.1 Octodon degus | reverse complement strand
ATTATGAGATACCTAGAGTAATACAGGCAACAGAGTGGTGGCTGGATTAGTGAGGCTGGGCTCTCAGTTTGAGAGGATGCATCAGTGATTAAGGACTGGCTGGGTGCAGTGATGTGCACCTGTGTCACAGCTCTGTCTAGATCTCCCCCAAAGCCTCACGCAGTCACAGGAGGGACTTTTTCCCGTGTTGTGCAAGGGGACATGAGATCAGTTATGCCACGTCTGTATCCAGGTGGCTGGATCCAGAATGCATGACGGATTCATGTTGCAATTCTAGGATTAAGAGTGTGGGGAGTAGAAGTGGGCGATTACTGAACCAGTCCACTGATGACTTTGGCACTGCCCTAGTCCCAATAGCCTGGATACAATATAAGGGCCAGAACGAGGCTGGACTTCTCCCTTATTTACTTTGCTACTTTCTGCCCACCATGAGCTGTTTCTCTTCTGCAATGCCCTATGCCAGGCCACCTGACCTTGGAGCCAGCTGATTAAGGACCAAAACCTCCACAAACTGTGGGCCAAATAAAGCTTTCCTCGTTTAACTTCAGGTGTCCATCCTGCTGTCTCAGAGACTACCTAAGTAATCAAGAGACCCTGTAATCCTAGCTTCTTAGGGGACTGGGACAGTGTAAAGGTTAATTCTTTTTTTTTTTTTTCTGTTTCTACAATTTAATAAATAGCTTTCTACAATTTAATAAATAGCTTTCTTGATGAACGTAGTCATGACAGTTGAGCAGTATTCCAGTTACGGTTTTCCTGATTGGTCTGTAGTCTTCAATTGAAGTGTAAGAAGTTACTGTATGAAACATTTGTCAAACTAGTAAGACTGCATTGATGCATCCATCATTTTCAGGATTGTTGGTTACCTGAGCATATTTACCCCAGATAACCTTGCCCCCTTGCGTCAGAAGGCCCAACTCGCTCACGTTCACCTCAATCACTGTTCCTTTGGTAATCACACCCAAAGTTGTATACAGTGGCGATGAAGGATTCTTTTTCACACCAAATATTGGCAGGCAAAAGGTGGCTTTCAGTTCAGGATGTGTTACATGGGCCTTCTTCAAACGTAAGCCCATTGGCCTAATGAATCTTTCATATTTAGGTGGTTTTCTTGTAAAACCATCTCCAACAAAGCAGACTTTAGTAACCATCCTCTTCCATGCCTTCTTTTTTCTCTTTGCAGTTCGAATAACTTTTAATACTTCTGTTTCTCCTTGGGCACGAACTTTGGGCAGAGGAACTTCCCATTTTCCCGCCTTTTCTTTCCGTTTCTGTTTAATCATGTTGGAAAGTACTTTTGCACGAGACTGTCCTTCTCTGTCCAGCAGGTAGGCAGGTACTGCTCCTTGGGGAGTCTTTTCATCATTCTTTTGCTTGGTGTTTCTCTTTTCATGCATTTTGATAGTCTTCTTCATTTGTATTTTCTCTGCATGGCGCTGTTTGTGGTAGAGCTTAGCCTTCAGGCCAATCATTTTTTTTGCCTTCTTTGAACGTTCATGAGCCTCTCGACTTTCCTTTTTTCTCTTTTTCTCATGGTAATCCAAGCGGTACCCATAGCGTTTACGATGTAATTCAATATATTCATTCTGTGGCATGATGACAGCTGCAGAGCCACCGCCGGTGCCTCAAGAGTGCAAGGAAAGGTCCTAACTTTGGGGCGTCTCAGACGCACCATAAAGGTTAATTCTAAACCTGAGAAATTTAGAAGTTTAACTAAGTGACTTAGAGGGGGCCAGGGTCCTCATTTTGTGGACATCTTGAGCCTGGGCAAGAGGAGGGCAGGGAGATGATGGGAGTGCTACACCGCCCAAGGGAGGTAGCCTGCTTATGACACGGGGAAGGAAGAGGCTTGCTCCTGCTCCTTTTTGGCTCTGTTGCTCCTGCTGCCATGAACGGCTGCCCTGCGCCGCACCACCCTGCCTTGGAGCCAGCTGAGCATGGACCGAAACCACCACAACTGTGAGCTAAAGAAACCTCTCCTTCCTTAACTTTGAGAGTCAGGTATTTTGTCTCAGCAAGCAGAGAAAAGTAACCAACACGAGCAGGTGGATCACACATCAGAGGGCAGCCTGAGCAACTCAGTGAGGCCTCCTCTCAAAATAAAATGTTTTAAAAAGCATGGGAGCACCTGTAATCCCAGCTCTTGGGAGGCTGAAAGCAGAATTAAGATGAGTCTGATCTGTGTAGTGAAACCCTGTTGACCTTGTACTAAAAATACAAAAAAAGAAAAAAAAAAAGCAGGGGAGGGTAGCCCAGTAGAAGAGCATTCGCCTGGCATGCCTGAGGCCCTGGGTTCAATACCTATTAACACACACACACACACACACAGGTTCTGCAGATGGACACTTGTGATGACTGCTTACCACGTGAACACGATGTGAATATACTTAATGCCACAGGACTGTACAGTTAAAATGGTAACTTTCATGTTACACTTATTTTACCACAATAAAATATGATTTCAAAAATTATTTTCAAAATAATTATTTTTATCATTCTTACAAGTGAAAACATATTCAATAAGACACTAAAAACCTTACAAGATAACATCATTACGTCTAGCTGAGCTTAATTTTAAAATGGACATGGAGAAAAGGAAGTTGATGAACAGCATAAGCAGCAACAATGTCTAGATGGAGGGGGTTAGCAGTTGCTTTTAATCATCATCTTGATTCCTATGTTGTGACGCATAAAGGAGCCGAGGACTGAGCCCAGGACTCCTCCTTGCTTTCTGGAGCAATCCTCTTCCTATCAAGAGGGTGAGTGTTTCACAAGAAATATGTGAAATCCTAAGAACCACTCACCAGAACCTCCCTCTGGAAGGAAGGCTGGTGTCAAGCCATTTCTCAGACTTCAAGACAGAAAGGAGCCGTGGCCGCGATGAAGGCCAGACCCTCAGCTAGAGAGGGGGAGCAAACTCCCAGGGTCGCCCCGGATTGTTGCACCAGCACACAGGGCCAAACACTGGGGGACTTGGTGTGGTTGTCTAAAAGCATTTATGATGGCTCCAGCTGCAGGTGGCAGCTTGCTATCTGGGGCTCATCATCCAAGACATAGTACTGCAAACCCAAACAACACAGCACAAGTGTAATACGGCAGACACCAGGGTCTCACTGCGTAGCTCAGGCTGCTCTCAGACTCTCATCAGTCCTCCTGCCGCAGCCTCCTGTGCTGGGATTACAGGTTTCTGCTATATACTTGTATCATGTGTTGAAAATTCTGTTATAAATGTAGAAGACAGGCAACTAAGATTAACAGAAGTTATCTTTCTACATATAAGGTGGGGCTTTTTAAAAGCATATTTATGTTCTTATTTTATACAAGCATTTTATATATAAAATATGAATTTTTCGTACTTTATATGTGCATTTTTGGTCTAACCAAAAAGCTTGAGATGATAAGTGGTTGGGAAGTGTAATGGATGTGCCTTCTGTAAAGTGGAGCTCTTCCCTAAAGACAGCTTCGTGGAGACCGAAATCACAGATGAGCATAAGGCTCTGTGTATTTAGCAAAGGTTTTGCCCATTAGGAAAGATTTGGGGGCATGAGAAGAGGTAAATATGTAAATTTATGCAATCATCAGAGGACTCTGTCCCCAACTTTTGGTTAGTGAAAGACACAAAGTGGGAGAGGATCCCTTGGGAAGGGACAGTAGTGGAGATCCAGGCCCCACTGGCTCTGGGCAGATATCAGCCCAGAGGTTGGAGCTGGAGGCTGCTTCTGGGTTTACATAGGAGGAAATGGAGCAAGAGGTAGGTGAGACAGGAGCCCAGTACCTCAATCCTGGAAGAGCAGCCCGGCCCCAGCCAGGCTGCAGGGAACACTGCCAGTTCCCTATTTTGTCCCTTCCCATTTCTAGCCAGTGACGCTGGTTCCCATGATGCATCAATTTTGCCCCAATGGACAGAACTCCTGAGGACTGTTCTACTCCAGCAGATCTCTCTGCTTCAGGCAAAGAAGGACACTGGTTGCTGCTTCTGCACCTCTGGTGTGGAAGCACAGCCTCCTCTGTGTGGGGAAGGGCTCCCCACAGGGACAAGCGCTCACACCAGGAGTGGCTTTTGACTTAAGGAGCCCCTGGCCATTTACCTCTGAGCTACTGTTTGTCAAAAGTGCCTGTTACACGTTTCTCAAAAAGGTTTGCTAGTGTGAAGGATTTCTTCAAGCACTGGCTGAACCTTGTGCCTCTAAAGACAGACAAAGTGAGCCTGGGGGTGAGTGGAGGTTACTGAAGAAAAGGGGTAGGCGAAGGGTAAAAATGCACCTTGAACTAGACCACATCTCTCGTAAACAGCTCCTGTGCTGAACCAAGCAAACAGCTCTTGTGTCTGATCTCCCTGCTTACCTGATCTAAGACATCAGTGTCATGCTGTGCACGTAGCAAACTGCTTACAACAGCCATGTGGTTGTTGCTGACTGCCACATGAAGAGGGGACTTGCTAGGCTGCAGAAAGAAAGAAACATTTCACATCTAAAAGATTCTGCTTCTTCAAAGCAGCCCATCTCAGCAGCTGCTATATGGATTTCCTGATGGCCTCCCAGGTACAGGAGCTGTCCACCACCATGGGGACCCTTGTGGGACTCGGGTCCCCATTTATGCTGGGCAGGTTCTTGTGTTGAGCTTTCCCACCTCTACAGCATGTGGTCACATGTGGCCACCAAGCCTCTCACAGCCAGCTCCCTCTTTCTTCTCTGTGGACAAGTCAGGCCGTGCCAGCCACACACCCTTCCCAGGCCTCTGAACCTCCTCCCAACCCAGCCCAAGTGTACTTCCTCCATGACACCCCGAGCCTCAGCTCAGCCAGCTGCCCCAGTCTCCAGGAGGAGAGAAGGCAGCTGCAGGGGAAAGAGGCAGAGAAGAAGTGGCGAAGGCCGGCAAGGTGAGGATCCTGGGATGGAAGAGTCCCCAGGGCACGTTCGGCACCTTCCTTCAACACACACACACACACACACACACACACACACACACACACACATACACACACGCCTCTGGTGCTCTGTCTTACAAGCTAGGTTAACTCCAGCTTTCCAGAAGCCCCATTCACAGTCACCCTAGGACTTGTGTCCCACATCCTCACTTTCCACACAAGGCACAGAAAAGCTCTGTGACTTCCCACAGCTCAATAAAGGGACCGAGGAAGAGGCTCTCCTGACTCCAGCTTCTGCACCAGCCTCCTCCAGAGGATGAGGAGATTGATGGAAGAGAAATGCAACATGCAGGCCAGAGCTCCACCAGCACACAGGAGGAGAAGCGGGACAGACAGGGCAGCAGGCCCAGCAGCCCAGAGGCCACTGAGGACCCTGGAGTGGAGAAGATGGTGCCAGGGGAGGTGAGCAGCCTGAGGGCAAGGCTGTGTGGGTCTCCTCTGTTCACTGGGCCACCTTCTCCCTTGAGGCATCAAGCAGTAAAAAGAAGCATCCCTCTTCTCAGAGAAATGAGTAGCGTCCCTCTTGCCAGGCCCACCCACCTTGCTGGGGCCGGGCTACGCCTGAGAAACAGGAAGCAGCCTTGGACTGAGCCTGTAGGACCAGGGCCAACTTCACCGCCTCTAGGCTCCAAAAACCACCGGACAGGGTTCAAATCACATTGTTTCTCTCAAGTTAACATAAGAAACAGTACCGGCTCAGCAGGATCAGCAGAAATCATATTCTCACAGGAGAAATGAAAATACACTGGAAAGCAGAGGAATGTCTCTTGTCTAATTCTAGCACAGAGGGCCTTTGTTAATTTGACCAGAGCCAATCCAAACTTCAGAAAACCTACCTCAGTATAAAGGGCTGGCCCTCAAAGAAAAACATAATCACTCAGTGAGGGGGAGAAAAGCCACCACCCTTCTTCACATTTATAGCAGCTTCTGCATTTTCCCAGATGGTTGAGATTGCCACAAGGGTCAGGGCCCCTCCTGACACATGAGAAGGTTTGATCGCAGCAAACACAAATATTGAAAAGACAGAGATTTCATTTTGCTCAGGAACTTCAATAACTTTAAAGAATCATCCCCTTGGGTTCTATTTCTCAAGATTAAAACAGCCTCTAGAAGGAGTCAGAAAGAATTCCTCCCTTATGAACCACCGCAGCCCCCATAAGCGTCCGTGGAGCGTTTCTCCCGCCCAGCCCAGCCCAGCCCAGCCCGCCTCCCGGGCAGCGGAGCAGACTCACCCCCAAGCGCTGCAGCAGGTTAGCGTTCTCACTGAGAAGAAAGCTGACCAGGGAGGCGTGGCCACGCTGGGCTGCCATCTGCAAAACACTGACACTGTGCTGCAAGAGACAGAAGGACGGGTAGGGGGCCCCTGTTACCACCGAGGTGCTGTCCGCTGTCATGAGGACGGTGAAGCAGCAGCGCCAAAGTGATGGCACTGCAGGCAGAGCCTTGGGAGACAACAAGGTCCTGAGGCAGGAGCGCTCCGGAAAGGGATGCCAAGGACAGTCGGCAAGTGGAGGGCTCCTCTGAACCGGGAAGGGCGCCCCCGCTGGGACCTTACCCCGGCTCGTGCCTGGATCCCAGGCTTCCTCCTCCAGAAAGATGAACAACAAATGTTTGCTAGTTATGCCGCCGGATTTCATGGTATCACAGCAGCTTGAGCTAAGGCATTACACTATGGGAGTTAAGACTGCTGCCTCTGTGATCCCCAAGGTAGGAAACAGGTTGGAACCCGGTCTTCGCCTTTTCACACCCCAGCAAAACCTTTCCTGTGCCAAAGTAGGCAGCTCAGTACTAGACTTCAGGGAGGCTCAGGGAGCTGCCTCCGGCTCCCTGCCTCTGTGGACCCCAAGCCCTCTTCCTTGCGGGCCCCACTGCACAGCCGGCTGTGGCTTCCGCCTGGGTCAGCTGGTGGCTCACTGCCCTCTGCCTCAGTTCCTTCTGCACCTCTGCTCTGCTCGACTTGGCTTCTGCTGCCTCCTGCTGCTCCCCTGCTCAGCTCTCCATTTAGTGAGTAGGAGAACAGGGCTGGGAGGAAGGTGTCAAAAGGCAAAATCCCCAGAAGACATGCGCAAACTCAGGACCCCAAAGGACTGCGTGATACCTGAGCACCTTGTGAGGAACCAATCAGAAAGCACGAGTTTCAGTCCCTCTTCTCTCTGGCATTGTTTGCAGGACCAGTCAGAATAGTGCTATTTTCATGTTTTTGGTTTTTTTTCTTTTAAAAACACAGTGATTTCAGCTACCTTACAATAAACTCCCCCAAGCTAATCTCTTCCCAGAATTCCATGCGATGATCAGCAGGTGAGGTCTCTGAAAGGACCACCCTAGACCGCGCTACATCCCCAAGTTACTCTTTGGCTGCATGATGTCTGAGAATCGAGCTAATTTCAGTCTTCTCTTTACATCTGTCCTTCCATAGAAGTTTAAATCTGGGGTCACACCAACCTTTTGATGGCACTGGAGTTCCAAAGCTTTATTTGTGTGAAGGAGGACATCAATCCAGGAATTTCAGACCCAAACCTATTTACCTCATCCCAGGGCCACTGTGAGTCTCTCACCAGCCGGCCCTCACACTGTGGAGCATACTTCTTTTCCACCTCCAGTTCATGTACAACCTCTGTGCTTTTTCTGTGTGTCCCGTCCAATTCTTTGTTCAGGATACCAAGGGCCTGGGAAGAAGTCCTAGAACCAACTGGGAACACTGGTGCCCCAGCTGGCTGGCTCCCTGCTCCTGATTACCCGCTACCCCTCAGCCAATCCAGCACAGTAAGGAAGGGAGAGAGGCTTGCTCTCTGCCGCTGCTCCTCCCTCTTTGCTCTTGTTGTTTTGCTGCTTTCTGCCCCCATGAACTGCTGCCCTCTACCATGTGCCACTCTGCCTTGGAGCCAGCCAGTTATGGACTGAACCCTCCACAAATTTTGAGCTAAATAAGCCTTTTCTTCCTTCATTTTGCGTGTCAGGTATTTTGTCTCAGCAATGAGAGAAAAGTAACCAAGACGCATACCCAATGAGAACAGCCTCCAATACACTATAAGAAACACAAGCTTGCACAACAGCAGGAGTGGTCTCTGAAATGACCACCCTAGACTGGTGCAATGCTACACAGCCCATTCATCTTCAAGGACGTCTTCCCCACAAATGTATTTAATCTTGGACCAATGCTACCCTCATTACTAAATTCTATAGCCAGAGAGTATTGTTTCAAAATGTTTTATACAATCATCTTCATTTCTCCCTTAAAATGTCTCTGGTCTCCATGTCCTTGAATGAGCATGCAGCTTACTATGACAGAGAGTCCCACTGCAGTGCTCTGCTCTTCCATGCAAACTTCATCTTCAGAGAATCTCACTCTATGTGCTGTTTAGGTCAACACCACAGATCCATGAAAGAGAAGAGCATTGTTTTAAGACACTGAATTTTGGGTTGGATGGCTATGAAGCAACAGATAACTGGAACAGATGCTAAGTGTAGTAACAGATATAGCTCTGACTAATTGAAATCTAGTGTGAGCTAATGCTAAATCCCTTTATGACTTGGAATAAGTGGTTTATCAATCCGGACCCCTGAGTCTTCCCAGTAAAACTGGCTCAGTCATCTACATTTGCTTTCTTGGATGCTGTAACAAATGACCACAAACTTAGTGTCTGAATGCAAGTGTGTCATAGTTCTGGAGGTCAAGAAGTCTGAGATGGGTCTGGGTGTGCTCAGAAAAACAGTTGGGTCCATTGCTTTTTCTTCCAGTTCTTTGAAGTCTCCTGCACTCTGGCCTTACCCTTTGTTCATCTTTAAAGCCAGCAGTGGTTGGAGGAGTTCTTGTACCACACTATTCTGACCTCTTTGCCTCCCCTCTGAGACATTAAGGGACCCTGATGCCCACTAGATAAATCAGGAAGTCTCATTGCAGGATCAGCTGGTTAGTTATCTTAATTCTCTCTGGAATTCTTTTAATATACTCACAGGTGTTATGCATTAAGATGTCAGCATCTCTTGGAGAGGGAGACATCATCCTACCTGTTTCTCTCAAGCCACCCATTTCGGACAAAACTGAACAAAAAAAGGTGATATAAATGAAGGATAATTTTGTATCTATATATGCAAAATAGTTAAGATAGATATATAGCTACTTTCTCTTAATTTAGTAAGAAAAAAGATCTGTACTAACAGTGTTTGGATAGGATATCATGTCTGCATCTTGTGCTATGAATGACTACTACAAAGACAACAATATACAATTGTTGTAACTCTCCTACTAACCTGTTTTGAAGCTGTCACATTGCAATTTTTTCTCAATAAAATTAATTTAAAAACCCAATGATTTCCTTTTGACAAAAATTATATATGATCTTATCATGAAAGGGAAAGAATCTATTCAGTGGGAAGGAAAAACTGGAATGAAGAAAAGAACAAAAGAAAGAAGGGAAAAATATATATCTATGTATATGCTCAGGATAGCATGGATAATTACACTGCTGATTTCTGCTAGTCTACTGAAAGAAGTTAAGAATTCTTTTTAAAAAATTATTTATTTATTTTTCTTCTTTTTAATTTCTTATTCCACTGAGCTATCTCCCCGGCCCCTCTTCTTTTTAATTTCTTATAACTTTTTTTAGCCAATTTTGCAGGTTTATATCTGGCAACCTAAACAACTAACTTGAAGATAGCATTATGCAACACAACAACCATTGTCATGCTTCTATTTGTTTAATGAAATGTTGTATTGTTTCCAGTGTTTGTTTTCATTTTTCTTTCTTTAAAAAATAAAAAAAACTTTTAAAAATTAAAATAAAATGGTAGGGTAGCTATAGAAATCATACTTATCATTTTATTTATTCCACAAAAATTTTTCAATATGCATATATATGCAGTACATATGTGCATGGGTATAACTAGGTGATATTATTATATTATAACTAGATGATAGAATTAGGATTTAATTCTTTTTTTTCTTTTTGCGGAACCAGGGATTGAACACAGGCCCTTGCACTTGCCAGGGAAGCGCTTATTCCACTGAGCCATCTCCCTGGGCCCCAGGATTTAATTCTCATATCTGACAAATTGTTATTATAATGCACACCCAGGCCCATCTCAGACTTCTTGATCTTCAGAACTATGACACACTTGCATTCAGTCACTAAGTTTGTGGTCATTTGTTATAGCATCCAAGAAAACAAATGTAGATGACTGAGCTAGTTTTACTGGGAAGACCCAAGGGCCCAGATTGATAAACCACTTATTCCAGGTCATAAAGGGATTTAGCATTAACTCACTATATATATATATATATCATGGAGGACTAGGATATAAAGCAAATCTTAGGCTGCCTGGCATTAAATTCCAGTGAGGATGGACAATCTATGGACCCATGGGTTCCTAGACTGATATCAGTAAATCAGTAGATTCAGAATAATGCTCTTTAACATATTCTAGATGCTAGTATAAGAATAATATCATCTAGCTATAAGCAGCATAGTAGAAATAAGATACCATGACTGGATAGCTGTTTTCTAGTGATTGCCCAAGAAAATCTTCTTGAGATTTAGACTGAGATCAAAATCATAAGAAGTTCCTCCCTTGGGAAGATCTGAGGCCATCTAAGGCAAACAGAACTTTGGAACTCACAGCAGGAATCCTCTAGTAGTAGGAGTTCTCTAGCTGTGGGAATCCATAGCACAGCAGTGCAGTGTAAGGATTACAAACTTCTAATGAGGCAAATATGCAAAACCCTAAAGAACAAATTATTCATTCCAAAACATCAAAAGAGCACTATGAAATTAAAGTGAATACTTAACTGAAATACCTCACTGATTGTTAAATATAATATGCATAAAATATTCATTACATTAATAAACAATTTGCCAGGTATGAAAATTAAATCCTAAGAAATCAGGGTCACTTATAAATTATATGAGCTTGTTGTGGCCAAATAACTGTAAAAGTAAAACTGGAAGTCTTTCAGAATGCTGTAATTAGCAGCAAAAAGGAGAAAGAGGAGGTAGGGAGAGGGGAAGAAAGAGGAGAAAGAGGAGGGAAAGAAAAGGAAGAAGAAGAAGAGGAAGGGGAAGGGAA
>NW_004524753.1:3509633-3520595 GCF_000260255.1 Octodon degus | reverse complement strand
AGAAAGAGAGAGCACTTATTTTTCCATGGTCCCCTTAGGGTTGGACAAAAATAGATATACTGTTGTACTAATACTTTATTATATATTAACCATGTTAATTACTGTTCAATGATGAACATTTTCTATATCACAATATATTTTTGGTATATATCATTATAACTTACAATAGCTCTTTTTCTGAGAAATAAACATGCCAAACATTTTTTCAGCCTTTTCCTACCATTCATTTACATTTAGAGTGTGTCTAATTCTTTGGCTTTTGATAGTAACTTTATCACTTCAGTATGCATAGTTAGCTCTTTCCTCCTTTTAGATGATTCCTTTAATATGATTTCCCATACATGGCTGAAAAGGAAATGAAAACTTGATTTTCAAGAGGGATGTACAAATGTACACTTCCACCAGCAGAATACAAGGGTATACAACCTTCCCAGTGTGAAAGGCCTCTCTCCTCCTTCCTTACTGTGCTGGATTGGCTGAAGGATAGAGAATAATGAGGAGCAGGCTGTACCCATGAGCAGGGTGCCACTCAGCTGGGGCACCAACGTTCCCAGTTGGTTCTAGGACTTCTTCCCAGGCCCTTGGTGTCCTGAACAAAGAATAGGACAGGACACACAGAAAAGGCAAAGAGGTAGCACATGAACTGGAGGTTGAAAAGAATTATGCTCCGCAGGGTGAGAGCCAGCTGGTGAGAGACTCACAGTGGCCCCGGGATGAGGGAAATGGGTCGTTTGTGTCTGAAATGCCTGGATTAGTGTTCTGACAATTTATTCTTGATTTTAATGTTTAATTTCATGCCATTTGAAAAAGAATTGTTTGCTATGTGCTGATATAAAGATCTCTAAGATACTAGCAATTAAACTAAAGCCCATTAAGTGCACAGCAATACACGTTATACAGTGTGCTATAATTTATGTGGCATCAGTGTGTCTATGAGTGTGGTAGTCAACTCACACTTCCATATAAATTCATGGGAAATTCCTGGGAGACTAACTAAATTTCCAGGGAGTGAAACTGAGATGTGGAGTTAGAGTAAGACATTTCTTATCATATGTCCTTGGGTACTATTATGGTTTGTGCCTAGTTGTCCTCCCAAAGCCTCAAGCAGTCATGGGGCACTTTCTCGAGTTTGTGATTGATTCTTGATCCAATGCTGGGACTGCAGGTGTGAGGGCTACACCCTGGCCCTTGGGTGGGTAATCTGCATTACAATGTAAGTGCCCGAGCTGCTGCTTCTCCCTTTGCTCTCTGCTCTTTGCTGCTCCCGCCATGAATGTCTGCTCTGTGCCATGTGCCACTCTGCCTTGGAGCTGTGTGAGTATGGACTGCACTAAGTGAACTAAATAAACCTTTCCTACCTTAATTTTGAGTGTTGGGTATTTTGTCCCAGCAAGGAGAGAAGAATAACTGAGATAGATACTCTTCAAATTTGTCATAAGTTATTTTCCTTGTAATTTAACACTAATTAGGGAAACAAAGAAAGTAAAGCATCTGAAGCCAAGGCCATTATAGTGGCTAAAAGTTCCAGGAATAGAGACAAGCATGACTCTGAATCCTTGCACTGCCTTTGACTAGTTGGATGATCCTGGGTGAGTTCCTTTGCTTTTTTAAATTACAGTTTTCTGATCTACAAAAAATGAGGATGACAGTTGAGAGTCAAACTTGGCTTGAGAGTTTGAGGCCTCTTCGCACCATGACCAATGTAAAAAGTACTCTGCGTTAGAAGAAGGTACCAGCATGCCTTTTTCAGGCCCCACATTGGCTGCCAGAGCTTTCACACAATAAACTTTCTTTTCAGTATCTAATACGTACAAGCAAGCATGTGCTATCTGCTAGGGAGAAAGCAAAGCAGAGTAAGAGTGTCTGTCTTTAAGAAGTGATGATGACTTGTTCCTTTTTCCCCAATTTTTTCTTTCCCACATAAATAGGAAAAATGATATTGCTTTTGAGGAGAGGTTAATAGGAAAATATCAGAGGTAATCATTAATTATTAACCCAAACAAAGCATATTATAAATATTAATTATACAAAATCCCAGTGAATGAGCAACACAGACCCATATCTCCTAATGAGCACCCCATGTCCTGTTTTCTGCATGAGTGAACATGGCCCCAAGCACATACTTTATTCATAATGTTGATGTCACTTCCTGCTGCCAGCAGTACTTTGCTGCATTCTTCATGACCTCCTGCAACAGCCAAGAAGAATGGTGTTTCTCCATTCTAACAAAAGAAAAGAAAAGTTAGTCATTGCCCCTTGTCGTGGAATTACATTAATCTAATATGCAGCATGCTTTCTCTATAACCCTTGTGCATCACTCCTTTTTTAAATGTATTTAGTACAAGGTCTACAAGGTCTCACTACTAGATCAGACTCCTAGTGATCCTCCTGTTTTCAGCCTCCCAAGTGCTAGGATTACAGGCACGCCCCACCACACCCAGCCTCAATCACCGGCTCAGCGCACCCTGGGGGCAGGGCCAGCACAGCACGCTGGGGATCCAACCCCAGCTGCTACCCTCTGCCTAAGCAGGTGCTTTAGTCCGCTGAGCTATCTGTTCAGCCCGTATGCATTACTCTTAATAATGGATAACATTACTGAGCATCTGTGTGTCAACTTATACTGCCACGACTATATTCTCTGGTCCAGTCAATCTGTATTATAATCCTAAAGGTCACAATTATTATTATCCTTGTTTTATAGATAAAACTAAACCACAGCTGAAAACTGAGAAAGGTGGGAAGCTAGTCCTGCACTCTTTGCTATTTGGCTGCCTCTTTTTACTGTCCTGTCCACTGTTGATACTGTTACCCTTGATTGATCTTCCCAGCAGACATTTATTAGATATTAATTATATCAGCTGGAACTGGAAAGGTGAATAGGATACAGATCTGCCTACAAGGAAACAACAACCTGAGGAGAAAGATTATCTTGGAAATAAAGAGCTATAACACATACACTATAAAACATATAAAATTAGAATTGTATGTACAGAACACAGCTTTGATCTTTCCAACCAATTTAAAATGTTGAATGTCTCCAGGCATGGTGACACATATCTGAAACCTCAACTTTCCGGAGGCTGAGACAGAAAGATCACAGCGTGTTTGAGGTCAGGTTGGGCTACATAAGTGAGTTTAAGACCAGCCTGCACTACACAGTGAAAGCCTGTCACTAAATAAATAAAACCTATGTCATTTAAAAAATAACTTTTTTTTGGTACCGGGGATCGAACCCAGGACCTTGTGCTTGCCAAGCAAGCACTTATGCTGCTGAGCTATAACCCCAGCCCTAACAACTAATTTTTTAAAAAGTGAACTCAGTAATCCAGTTTCCTGAAACTTGGGATAAATACTAGTAAGATAAAGTTACAGTTTAGTTTACGTAAGTCAAAACAGAGAAAAAAATCACATATCTGGTCTCACACAATAGCTACTTGGATATTTCCCTTTCTTCATGCAGACACTGAAAAATATAAAAGAAATATGGAATTCCTTTCCCATTACTTAATCATTTCTTCTTTTTTTTTTTTTTTTTCAGTACTGAGGATTGAACTCAGGACCCTGAACTTGTCAGGCAGGCGCTTATTCTACTGAACTATCTCCCTGGCCCTCTTCCTTGACTTCTGTCCTTAGTGGCTGCATTTGGATAAGTTCATGGGGTTTTATTTGTAGCTCAACAGCTATGGACAATCATGTTGACAGGGAGGCGAGTGCCTGGGACCAGGGATCCTACCCCCACGAGGCAGGAAAGGCATAGGCTCCTTTAACTGAGAGCCTGAAACAGCCTTCTATAAAAGAGTTTCTCCTCACAATCTCTCTTCTCGCTTTTCCAGAAAAGGAGATGGTAAAAGGCAATATCAATGGAAAAATATTTGCACAAAAAGGAGAAGAAAAGAACCTGACTCACAATTTTTGACCCAACAATGTACCTCTGCAAATAAACCCTAAGGAAATAGGAATTCTGACCAAGCTTTACATACAAAGTGGTTCCTGACAACATTACCTAAAATAAGGAACAACTGAACTGAACTAAAGTCCAAGAGTTAAAGAATACTTAAGCGAAGTCTAGGCCACCAGTACAAATACACAGATTCAGGAACAGAAAGGAAACCACAAGGAAAAATTTGAATGTACACAAGGTAATCCTTTCCATATGGAGAAAACACAAAACTGCCATTTGTTTTATTTGCATCTCAAATTTTAAAAATTTATGTTTCTGCCATATGTTTTACAACGTACTAATTGAATTATAAATGAATGTAATAGATTTGTGCTTGAACTTTCTTTACTTGCATGCATTTGCTCCCAAGAATGCTTGGAGACCAGTGCCCTGGAGCATTCCACATTCATTCTAACTGATCTGGCAACAGCTTCCAACAGGAAACAGCACCAAAAGCCACACAAACATTATATACCTCACCCCCAAAAATAATATTATCACTGGACACATCACTGTGTGCAAGTAAAATATATCATCATCCGCAGTTAGTTTATTGACCTTTACGAATTCCCCGCCCTCATTCCAAAGGGCTGAAAGGTGAATGTGAACATTAGAACAGAATAGAGAAAGTGTGAGTAACACTGACCCTCCCTCCTGCGGCCACAGGACTTGATCTTTGCTATTGTGTGAATACTTGTGTTCCTCTAAGATTTGTATTGAAACTTAATCCCCAGCACAAACTGTCAAAAGGTCATGATGGCTCCACCGTCATCAATGGGGTTAGTGCCCTTATGGAAAGGCTTCAGGGTTTGTTTGACATTTGTTGCTCAGCCCTGCTAGGACACAACAACAGGGAGCCTCATGGAAACAGACAGTAGCCCTCTTCAGACACTGACTATATTGGCACCTTGATATTAAACATCTTAACCTCCATGACTATGAGAGACAAGCTCTATGATTAACAAATTGCCCAGTCTAATGTATTGTTACAGCAGCCAGAGCAGATTTAGACACTCTATATTGATTTGTGAAGGCCAATCATACCCATAAAGTACTCTGAGTAATTCATGTTCTTTTTGAGTTGATTCGTTGTTATTGCTGCTTGGGGGTTTATTTATTTGTTTATTTTCTGAGTCAGGATCTCACTCTGATAGTTCAGGCTGGCTTTGAATTCATGATATAGCCCAGGCTGGCCTCAAACTCACTGCCATGCTTCTTCCTCAGCCTCCTGAGTGCTGTGTTTACAGGTCTACACTACCATACTGACTTTCTTTTTTTTTTCAGTTTTTAACTCGTGACTCATAGCTGTCATTCAAGAAGACCAAATTCTTGGGAGCTAATACAGATAAACAAAGGAAGGCTCTGTGTTAGTCCTCGATCCTGAGCTGAAAGCCAGGCTTGCATTCTCCCTGAAAATGGAAGAGAAAAAATAAGCATAAAAATAATACATACCATTGATACTGGTGACACCTGTGGTCCCTCTCACTGAACTATAGTAGTGCCAATAAAAACAATAACCATGTTTTATACAAGTGCCCACGCTACGCCCTGTACTAAGTGTATGGCAGAGCCTTCACATCAAACCTCACTGTGCCCTTCTGAGTCTATTTTAAGGAGGAGGAAATGGAAGGTGACAGGGACAGAACAACGTGTCCACTTTCTCACACCAGCCAGTGGTGGATGAGGGGTCAGCCCCAGGCATTCAGGGCCCTGCTTTGAAATTGTATTCAAAGGCTCAAATACATAGGGCCAGACTGGTGGGCTTCTTGGACCTGCAACGGTAAGTGGAAACACCTAAATGACACCCAGGATTTGGAGGAGGATCTATTTTATACCAATAGGCACTGATCTCTGGTAGTCTAGGGTTTATAAGGAATAAGCAAGCAGGAAGTACAGAGGCAGAATGGCTGGTCAGTTGGGGATTGGTTTGTACAGTGTGCGTCATAGTGACCAGCTGTTTCTAAGAGACAGAAGCAACAAGAACTGGAACTGGACAACTAAGAAAATAAAGGGAACGCTGATGGGTCCCAGGCATCGCAGACACTCACATCGCAGCCTTTGATTTTCATGATGATACCTATGATCATCATTTTGGTGACTAGCAATTCTGTGGAAGACCACTTGAGCAGCTCTCCTTGAAAGAAGAGCGACTGTCTCCATTTTGGCTGAGCCTGACCCTATTTCCTTGTATTGATATGTACAGAGCTGGCTAGGACTTCTGTTTATCCTTTCAATTGACCTTAAGCAATGTATATTGATCTAACTGAGGTGTTGGTGATAGTCTTTGAAGGTGGCATGCATGTTTCCCTGGTAACCTACACCTGCTGCTCTTTAATGTGAGCCGGGTCAAGACAGGACAAAGAGCTAATGCTCCATGCTGCCAGCTGGGATTGAGCCTTGAGATAGAGGCTATGACTTCCTGGGGCTTGAAAGACTACATCAAAGCTGAAGCACCAGACCCCCCAAAACATTAGGTACTATCTCAATAGCATAAGGCAGATTACTCTCTCTGCATACCTGTCTGCATATGGCAGAGGTAAATGTAGGCCACCCACCTAGCTCAGTTCACAGTAATCACTTACTTCCCACAATTCTCAGTCATTTCTCCTCAAACCATTCCTCCATTGAATAAAACCGGGTGAGGCCCTGTGCCAGCCTCTTTGTTCCAGAAAGCCATCTTCATGACTGGACTTAGGGTCCCCTGGCTCCCCAATAATTATAAATACGTTTTAGTGTCTTTACTTTCATTTGTGTGTTGCACTGAGAGTGGTAGATTGGCATTAACTGGTGGGATTCCAATGACATACCTTTGGGATTACAAATATTAACTTCTTGGACCAAGAGGAGAACTTGAAGGGGACTCCGACACAATTCTAAGATAAATATTGTGTCAGACTGAGATTCATCTCACAATCTGCATCAGTCAGAGGCACACACAAGGTAGCACTAGTGGAGCATGCGTGCTGTGTCAGAATGGGTATCCATGGCCTCAGAAATCTCAGAAATGATACTGGATCATCCTCTTAAGAAACTATCCCACACTCACCTTTGATAGCAGGAAATCAAAGTTCTGAAGAAAGTGATTTAGAGGAATCAAACTCAATGTGAATTTAGGAATACTTAACCAACTTAGTTGCTGATTTTTTTCCCTTATGCAATACCTGAATGATTTAAAAACATAGAAAGTAAGCCAGACACCTTGCACACATCTGTAATCCTGACTACTTGTGAGACAGAGGCAGGAAGATCAAAAGTTTGAGCAACTTAGATCTCTCAAAATAAAAATGGCTGGGGATGTAGCTCACCACATTCACTGGGTTGAATCCCCAGTACCACCATCAATCAATCAATCGATCAATTTTGAAAAATTAAAAGTCTAAAAGCCCTTTCAAGTATAAAGCAAATATTCATATTTCATTTTGGTTTGGTTTGGGTTTTTGGAGACAGGGTCTGTCTGTATAGTTCAGGCTGGTCTTCAGGCTACTCTCTTGTACCTGGGCTGGCCTTCAACTTGTGGAAGTTGTGTCTCAGCCTCCCAAGTTCTGGGTTATTGGTGTCCACCACCATGCTGGACTGAAAGTAAGTAGTCTAAGTGATAGAAAGGCTTTTTGTGTGTCACATTTCAATTGATGGCATTCTTTTTTCTTAGTGGAATAACAGTGCAACTTCAACTCTCTGGCATGTTAAATGTTTATGATAGCACTTCTTCCAGTATCTCTCATGAGGAGTTTCAAGTTTAGAAATTATCAGAATACTCAGCTCTGAAGCCTGAAAGGACTCCACTCACCTCAGTTTCCAAAGAACTGACCCAAAAGGTCACTGACTGAAAGGATAGGAAGTAATGACCCTAACAGCATACTCACAGGCCCGCCTCCGCAGCCGCAGCCCTGCACCCCATCTCAAGCCAGCCTCTGCCCCACTTCTGATTTCCACCCCCTTGGGACCTCAGGAAAACTCACCCCAACCTGCACCACCTGCTCCTCCATGTGCTCCACAGACAGGGCCAGACACGCCCACTCCACCCTTCGAATCTGCCCACGTGCAAGATGGACTCCATTCCTCTTCACTGCTTAAAACCCTTCCACATCTCTGCTGGTCACAGGTCCAAGACACCCCTCCCCCTGGTAAGCGCCATCTTTCATGGCTGCCTGCCCGAGCCCGAGTTTCCCCATCCTTGGTGCCTATCACCCTGAATGTGTCAGCCCCAGCACACACATGCTCTTTCCTGCCTCGGCTCCTTTACCTGGTTCTTCCACCTGTCTGAAATGCTCTACACTTGCGCCCTCGTCCTGCTGATGTCCACTCAGAGCCCTTCCTGCCAGGGTCCGTGCAAACCTAGATAATGATAATAGATGACCTAGATAATAATCACCACCTCCAAGAAGACTCTCATTTCTGGAAGTTTCCTGTGTCCTCATAACATGCATCCATAATTGCACAGACCCCACTATGATTTTTTTTTTTGGCATGTCTGTATTGCCCTGTAGGAATCAAAGAGTAAATATTTCCTCTATTAAATGATGAATGGATGAATAAACAAATGGATAAAGTGCTGTGGGATACTTTGAGGGAAAAGTTGTAGTCTTTTAATGTCACATTGTATACCCCATGGTGCCCACATCTTTATTTTCCTCCAACTCCTTTCTGAGAAGCGGTTCCTCCAGTCCTCCCCCTCTGAAGCCCTGTGTCAGGCTGGAATGAGTGCCCCCACCTACCTCATTGGTCTCGTCCACTTCTTGCCACTGAGTCAGCAGCATCTGCACCGCAGGACTGTGACCATGCATCGCAGCCAGGTGCAAGGCTGTGTTTCCCTCCTGCAACAGACACATGCACTCCAGCCCTTCCCGGAAGGGGGCCCTGTTCCCACAGCCAGAGTTCTGGAGGGGCTCTGGAATGTCCACACTGGTTAAATCCACTGCCCAGAATGTAGGCCATGCTAGCCACAGCTGGAAGACTTACGTATAAAATTTTAAGATTTAAATTTTTTTAAAAAATAGCTACTGGAAACAAAAAATAACCACTTATGTTCCTTGCTCTACCTTTCCTACCAATTTACTAGCAAAGAGTTGACAAATGAGAAACACTTCGCCAAAGTGAGGGCAAACTTGTCAGAGTTCTGACAGGTCAGTTTAATTACAGCAAAAGACTTGAAAGTGTGCAAATCCCTTTGGCCATACATCCACACACAGAAATCTCCCCTAATCAGACCCCCAGAAATGTTTACCTACACACTGAAGTCTACCTCTGTGCTTTCCCTCCCCAGTCACCTGGGACTGAGGCCAAATCAGGTCTTAAGAGGACAGAAAAGCACAGGAGTTGAAAGTGGAAAAATCCATGAGGCTGTATGGCTTTTAAACATTTATGAAGCAAAAACTAACAACGAAGACAGTCTATAATTAAGGGGATGAGTCCTACCCAGGTAGCCCACAATTCCCTTTGTGGTAACCATTGAACAATGCCACTGTGGGTCAAAATGCTACATCCAAATCTCCACACCAATTGCTGTTCTCACTTTCCCTTTCTTTTGCTTTCAGTGAGGAAATCAAAGTCCAGCTCACCTTGTCCTTCTCTGAAGTGTGCAGGTTAAGCTGTGTCAGTTTTTCTATCATTTCCAGGTGACCCCTCCCAGCTGCCAAGAGAAATGGTTTTCTTCCTTTCTGAAAATCAAAGGCAAACTGTAGCACTTATTACACACCCAGCAAAGAGCAAGATGACTCTCAAGGCTGGCAACACTTCAAGGGTCATGAGGTAGCAAGATGGTTCTTCTGCTCATAGCATTTCTGGGCACCTCATAAAGGAGAAAGATGACAATTTCTCTGACCCCAAGCCAGATAAAGTTCTAGGCTGTCATCCAAAAACTGTGGGCAACTGCACACCCATATGGGTTGCCTCACACAGGGACAAGAGAAGCATCAGACTTAGGCAGGCACAGGGACCAGGGTTTGATCCCTGGCCTGCCATGCCAGCCCTGCCCCTGGGGCACACTGAGACATGACTGAGACTGGGCATAGTGGCAGGTGCCTGTAAACCCAGTGCTTGGGAGGCTGAAAACAGGAGAATCACTGTGAGTTCGATCTGTGTAGTGAGACCCTGCAGATCCTGTACTAAATACAACAACAACAAAAATAAATAAATACAATTTTAAAAAGAGAAGCATCAGAAGAGAATCATCCCAAGCAAACAGAGTGATGCTACGCACTTTCCATACATACATATTCAACGGTTCTTTCACTCAGTGATTTCCTGAGAAGCTACTATATACACCACACGCTATCTCAGCCCATCGCACCTGCCTCACTGATAAAAAAATGTCTGAAATGGAAACTCTCCACAGCTTCCTATTTATGTGGCTTATTCACAGATGACATTTTGCCACCTGCTTTTTAGGCCTTCTTTGCTCATGTATATATTTAACTCCCCTGTTGAATAAGAATCAATAAGAAAGCTCTTAAGAATGGCTCTGTAAGAAATGGAATGAAGAAACGAGCATTATCCCAAGACTACAGCTGAGGAGAAGTGTTTAAATTAGATTTATTGAGAAATTCAAATGTGGAATTTTCTGATTATGGTAATTTTTCCAACTTGTCATGTTGTCAGTAGCGACTGTACTTGCAATAGCCAAAATGTCATCAAAAAACTGAAAGGCCCATAGAAAACTTAATTTTCTATCTTGAGGTATTTAAAAGCAAGCAAATGAAATGGGCATCAAAAAATAGTGACAGATGTATTTTCATCAATTAAAGAGAAGAATAAGGTCACAACTTGGCATAGTTATTATTAACTGAAAGCTTAGCAAGATGTCTGCAATGTGGTGGAAGAAAAGAAGATTCATGCCTCTGTGTTACAAAACAGGTCCTGAGGCTAGGCATGGTAATGCATGCCCATAATCCCAGCACTGAGGAGGCTAAGGCAGGAGGATTGTCAAGAATTCGAGACCAGCCTGGGCTACATAGTGAGTTCAAGGCCAGCTTGAACTAGTAGTAAGATCCTGTCCAAAAACAAAATAAAAAGAAAGAAAGAAA
>NW_004524753.1:3489961-3509193 GCF_000260255.1 Octodon degus | reverse complement strand
TCCTCTGTGGGTGTGTAACCATGTATGTGTGGAATCTGAAGAAATAAACTGGCTCCAAAAGTTCACGTAAGTCATCATTTCTGGACCTGACACTCCTCCTGATGGGATCTATATTCCTAACCCCCGAGAGCTAAAGGCTGGACTCTCTTCCTCCTTCACCTGAAATCACTAAAAAAAAGGACAAAGGGAAGAAACAGACATAGCCACAGCTTGTTGCTTGCAAATTAGGCACTAATTGGTCTTATGCCATTTGGAAACGATAGACCAAAACTTACTGTGTTTGAGTTTTACAAATATCTGCAAATAATGACAACAGATAAAAGTTCGTGCCAACAAATCAGGAAAGAAGGACGAAGAGACAGTAATTATATACTATCTGAGAACACTGGGTCACACATCTTTCTAAGTCACTCATCCATATATTCTCTAGTTGTTGAGCACATTTATGGATGTCAGATAAGTGGAAAAGGCAGTAGAGGAGAAACATGCTGCCCAAAACTGCTCACAGTCCAGTAGGCAGGAGAGCCTCCCAGGCTATACTTACAGACACTGTGGTGACCAAGGCCTGGTGCTCCATTAGCACAGAACAAAGGCACAAGGCTCAGCATGGTGCTGTGCATGTGGACAGGAGGCGGGCAGCACAATGGTAGAAGGCAGCCTTCAGAGCCTGCCAACCCACTGTATCAGATCAGCACCTGCAACCTCCCCACTGGTCCATCGGTACAGCTCCTAAGCCTAGACTCTTCCCTTCCACCGCATCCTCCTTGGCCACAGGACTTTTCCGGGGTTGATACAGGCCACACCAGGCCACTCAGACTTGCTCAAGTGATGTTTCCCTGTCACATACTATTTTATTCTTCAGGAGGTAGCTAAGCAGTCAGTAGCCCTCCTTGCAACTGCATAAAGAGACCCTGCCTGAGAATGAAGCCTGCCTGGTGGACAGCAGAATTGAAAAGTAGGACAAGGCAAAGAGCCCTGATGCTATCTATCACTTGAGTCCCTGGGTGGAGACACACACTTGGAACAATTCACACCTGGGCTGAGAATGCCAATCAAGCCCTTGTGTTTTTTCTTAGAATATCAGTAGCTTGGGTTGGGCTAGGAGAGGTGGTGTATGCTTGTAACTCCAGCTACTCCTGAGGTTGTGGCAGAAAGATCACAAGTTCAAGACCAGCCTGGGCAACTAAGCAAAAGTTGTGTCAAAATAGAATTTTAAAAGGCCCAGGGATTGCACTCAGTGGTATAGCACTTGCCTGGGGTGTACAAAGCCCGGGGTTCAATCCTCAGCCCTACAAAAGGAAAATCAAAAAACCCAGTTTGAGTTGGGTTTCTGTCACCTTTAACTATGAAGCTACTTTCAACAACTGCAGATGCTACTAAGTTACAAAAGGGACTTCAGTGCCCATAAGAGAATCTTTAGATTCAACTAAGTATGTATCACCCTGACACGGGACATGAGCCCAGCCTGTGGGTGTCAGCAGTGCTTTGGGCCCTCAGTCCACACAGCACCCAGGAGTTGTGGTTTCTCAACCCTGCATGATTATGCCTTGGGTGACGCCCTAGCTTAGGAGACCGACGCCCTACAGAAACAGCTTCCTGGGGCCAGTTTCCAGGGTCCCCACAAGAAACAGGTCCATTACAGGGATCCACTCTGGCATCCTCTGGCGCTTACGATGCATCTTTCAGCAGCAGCAGTGCTGCTTACTATATAGTTGATAATCTGTCCTGCGCACTTTGGGAGGGACACCTCCATGAAGTTAACTAAGGTGCGCAAAGTGGGATGAATGCGCCCTAAGGCGGATATTTGTGGATTTTACCTTCAGTTTATCATTCTTCTGCCAGTAGCACCTTGGCTTCCTTTGCTATAGCCCCATGCATCCTCACATGACCTTGTCGCTAGGGTACTAGGTGCTGTCATCGCCAGGCCTTACTGCCTGCTCCCTGTCACACAAAGTGATCACGGAACCCATGCCTGTCACAGTGACTGGCTCAAGGTTGAGAGTAAGATTGAAACAAAGCCCAACAGAATTGTTCCTGAAATGTATGAATGAATGAAAGGGCTTTTTTCTTTCTTATGGACCAAAAAATTAAAGATATAAACCCGAGGCTGCTGACAGCCATCTTCTCTGTCATGTAAAGGGCATACCTGTGAATAATGCCAACACAGAGACAACCGGAAGCTAGAGAAGGACATGAGCTGGATCAGCCATGCCTGAAGTCATCAAGCTATACCTTCAAGCGCTTCAACTACGACTTCATCTCTTCATCTAGATTAAGACGGATTGTTGTCACTTGTAACAGAATTCTATTGCATATTTATCCATTTGGAGGCTATATTAGCCCATTGTTCATTATTATAAAGAAATATCACAAGTCTGATCTATGTAATGAGACCCTGCAGATCCTGTAGATGCTGTCTTAAATACAGGAAAAAAATAAGGAAAAGAAATATCAAAGGCAATGGGACTGTCCTGCTTCAAGGTTGTATATGGTGAGATTCTTGGACTTATGTGCAAACATGAGAAGTATATAATTCTTTATGCCTATTTTTAAAATATATTCTAATTTTTAAATGGTTTTTTATCACATTCTGTAGGGACTTAAAGTTCAACATATCAATACTTGATGAAAAATACCTGTTCCATATTATGACTAAGATGTTTGATATGCAGACAGATAGTGAGGTTAAGCTTAACAGCCCAAGTTGTTTGATAATAACTATAAGTTTGTCTTCTGGAGGGTTGACAACCTAAGTTTGCAGACCAAAATTGGAGAAAAAGGAGGGCTGCTAGGAAAGCCAACATTTTGGCCCTAACCTTCTAAGGTCAATTAAGACACAGGACATATGAGAACTTGTACTGTAACGTCATGTACCTCAGTAGTGTCCCAAATTTTCTGATCAAGGAGATTATGGGGCCAAAGAGGAAAGTGATCAATGATGTAGAGTGTGCCTAAGGAGAGTCACATGGAGAGAAAACATTCTCTCAGGCTTTCACAGAGAGCACATTGGCCAAGCAATGGCCGTGACTCATCCACATGGCTGACACTGACAAAGGTTCTACAGTCTGAGGTACAGGATCTCAGGATAAATCCTGAGGGGATTTCACAGACCTTCTCAGACCCAAAAGCTACAACTCTTGTTGCATAGGTCATGCTTTACCTTGGTCTTAACCATCCAGAAAAAAAGTATAAAAACGAAATATAAGAAGTAAAGCTATGCTGTTATGTTGAGCTGTGGGGGACTCAGGTCAACAATTTCTGACATTGCCAGTTAAGCGGAAGACCCAATACTATTATGGGCTACTGGACACTTTTAGAATATTTTGCTGAGTTTACACACCTATAATATTCAAATAATGGAACTATACAAAAAAAGGGTATACAGATGAATGTCCATTTTGTATCTGTGTATTCCAAGTGGTTAGGATAGATATATAGTTACATTCTCTTAATGAATAGAATGATTTGTTCTAATGGTGTTTGTAAATAGGATATCAAGTCCGCATCTTGTACAGCAATTAACCACTAAGAAGAATGTATGCAGTGTGTTAATTATTGAAACTGTCCTACCGATATGATTTGAAACTGTTTCATTGCTATTTGTTTATCAATAAAATTATGGCAAAACAAACAAACAAACAAAAAAGAAATATCAAAGGCAGGCTACTTCCTAAAGAGAGAAGTTGACTTTGACTCCTAGCTCCAGAGGTGCAAGACCAAAGAGTCTCCTGTGGTTAAGGATTTTTACTGGCTGAGTCCTGGGTCAGGACACAGCTCACACGTGTCTTGCTCCCTCTGCCTCTAAAACCCTGTAACGATTCATGCATAGGCTTCACCCTAATGACTTAATCTAATTCTAAACCCTTCCCAAAGGTTCCACTTCTAGCCATCGTAGTGAGTGAAGCTTCCACCCTCTAATACCGCTACCACAGGACTCTCCGGATTCAACTTTGCACCAGTTTATGGAGATAAACAGCGACGGCATCACAGACAAACAGCCGAAGAAGGATCAGAGATCTGCTTAGCTCCAGAATGGCCTTCTGTCTGACTTGTGGTCACTCCAAATCTTCATACCTCTCTGTAGCCAAAGTGGAAGAGGAGCCACCCCTAAGAGAAAGCCCAAGACAGAGGAGCTTCTGAGAAAACACCTCAGTTATCAGGGATGAAGCACCTTCCCTTCCAAGAACACAGCAATGGCTTTGAGCACTGGAGCCCTTTTACAATGACATCGCCAAGGGAAAACATAAACACCAAGTTACATGCACAGAGAGGACAGTCACAGCCATCTGTATCCTACCAATACATCAAAGGGAGCACAAAGAAGATGAGATGGTAGTCAGATGGGACATAAATCTTCTCCTGATTAGCTTATGTTATTAAGCCAAATAATAGGAATTTCAAAAATCTGTGTGGCTTTTATAGTTTTTTATTCACATTTCATTTTATTTTTTAAGTGACCCAAAACATTTTCATTATGCCCAAGAAGCTCTGATAAGCCTTTCTGTATTTGAAAGGCAGAAAAATCGTTATCCAGCCTGGTGTCAGAACGACAGATTTAGGTCTGGACAGACACCGGGCGTTCTCTGTTAGGATCCTCCAGGAGGGCCTGGGGTTCCCCTTCCCTTTTTCTTTTATTAATTCAATGTGTATTTAACTCAATACGTTTTCACTCAATGCATTTCATTGTTTTTGCATATAAATAAGATTGAGGGGTTAGAATTATTTACTATAAATTATTGTTGAAGTTTACTCCAGGCTTATTAAATTGAATGAATTATTAGCCAAACACAGGTACCCAAAGCATCACCTGACTTTTCATTACTACAGGGATCTTTGAGACGTTGACAGGGAACCCCAACACGATACCTGCTCACATCCACACCCTCAACGTTTTCCCTCAGCCAGTGTCAGGAATTTAAAGTAAGCCCCAGATAAGGGGGACCCCCTAAGTAACTAGAGAGCTGAGCAAGAAAAGGCTGCGGCACCATGAGGGTGAGTGGAGCAGAAAGATGGTAGACTAGGAAGGCAGGGTGCTGGCTGGGTGCGGGGTGGCCTGGAGGGGCCAATCCCGAGGAGACTGAGGGCTGGCTGTGTGAAAACCCGATGTCTTCTCAAATCTCCTTACATTTGTTTCTCCCACCCCTCTGAAAAGGAAGCTTTTCACATTTTGACTTCCAGCGCAGACTGCTTTAGAGCTGTGGGCTTTCCTTGTGTCCACAGCCGGAACCAACCTAACCATGAACCACCAAACTCTCACAAAGGGCCAACCAGAATATGTTTACTAAGGGCTCCCTTTCTATTTCCTTTCCTTCCCAAGCTTTTCTTTTCTTTTTTTCTTTCCTTTCCTTTTCTTTTCTTTTCTTTTCTTTCTTTCTTTTCTTCCTTCCTTCCTTTCTTTCTTTCTTTCTTTCTTTCTTTCTTTCTTTCTTTCTTTCTTTCTGTCTATTCTTTCTTTCTTTTGCAGACAGGGTCTCACTCTATAGCCAAGGCTGGCCTCAAACTCAGCAGTCCCAGCCTCCTGAGTGCTGGGATCACACCCCTGTGTTACCATGCCGGGCCTCTCCCCAGGTATTCTCATCTTTGTATTTAGTTTTGATCACCAGACAGAAGTTACGTAGAGATACACAGTATCTAGCCAGGATCAGTGTTGCCTCTCGTTGGCTGAGCACTCAGGAAGCTGAGACAGAAGGATCATCTGACCCCAGGAGTTCAAGGCCAGCCAGGGCAACATAGAGACGCCTTGTCTCAAAAAACATAATAAAACAAAACAAAACACACACACACACACACACACACACACACACACACACTGTCCTACTTTACCTAAAACTTCTAGCTGCTCTGGTAAAACCAGCTTGATTTCTAGGGCTATGCTGCTGGGAGGAACATCAGACAGTAATTTCCAGCAGTGTCCTGCCTGTCCCATACCTAGTCACACTCTCTGAGGCCTATCTCCATCTTTCCTTCAAAGCCTTCTTCCCAGTAAAGCTTTCCTTGTCTGCACCCAGCGTTCTCCCCAGGCCAGAGAGAAGGATTTACCAACCATGCAAGGGAAATGTATCCAGTGCTTTCTCTTGACAAGAATCTAGGTAAGAGGGCAAAGCTGTGAAGATGGGGCAGTCTTTTCTGTCAAATGTACTCCATGAACTGCACAGTCTCCCTACACTGATACCCAGCAGGTCGGGAAACCCATTGGTGAATTATTCCACTGAGCTATCTCTCTGGCCCCCAACCCATTGATGAATTAA
Organism: Octodon degus; assembly: GCF_000260255.1. Taxonomy (NCBI): domain Eukaryota; kingdom Metazoa; phylum Chordata; class Mammalia; order Rodentia; family Octodontidae; genus Octodon; species Octodon degus. The sequence continues at coordinate 3,502,945 of NW_004524753.1, read as the reverse complement.
TCAACTGTGAGCTACTGATCCTTGCTGTAAATTGACTCCTTTTTCCAATTTTGTTTTCAGTGTGAATTCTGCTTTCTTTTGCTTTGTCTTGGGTCTGGTTTTTTTTTTTTTTTATTTTATTTATTTATTTATTAGAGAGAGAGAGAGAGAGAGAGAGAGAGAGAGAGAGAGAGGTGTGTGTGTGTGTGTGGCCAGCTCAGCCCACCAGGGGGCGGGGCTGGCTGGCATGTGGTGCTGGGGAATCGAACCGCGGTCCCTGATGCTTTGCTAAGCTTGTTCTAAGTAGGTGCTTTAGACCACTGAGCCATCTCTCCAGCCCTTGGGTCTGGTTTTGAAACAGGGTCTTTTTTGTAGCCCATGCTGGCTTCAAATTCATAATCCTTCTGCCTCAGTCTCCCAAGTGCTGGGGTTACAGGAGTGCCAGTACATCTGGCTCTATTGTGGTGAATTTTCATAACATCAGATTTACCATCCTAGTCATTGTTAAGTGGATAGTTCAGTGGTACCAAGTATATCCACACTGCTGTGCTGTATCACACTCTATCTTCATGACAGTCTTCATCTTGCAAAACTGAAATTCTGGGGCCAGCAAGATATCTCAGAGGACTAAGCACCTGCTGAGGCAAGTGCAGGGACCAGGGTTCTATCCCCCATACCACATGGCGTGCTGGCTCCACCCCCAGGCACACTGAGCCAGCACTGAAACCGAGCATGGAGGCTCACACCTGTAATCCCAGCACTGGGGAGGCTAAAAACTGGAGGATTACTGTGAGTCTGAGCTGCGTAATGAGACCCTTTACCAAACACATAAAAGGGGAGGGGGAATGAAATTCTGTACTCATTAAACAATCACTCCCACTGTCCTCCCCACTTACCCTTTAGCACCACGATTCCAAGTGGTTTTCACCAACATACTTGACTGCAGCCATGTACCTTGATAAACAGTGCACTTCATTTGTCTTTCCAGTGATCAATCCAGTTTTATTATAGGACTGAACTAGTGAGCCAAGAGCCTTTGCCTCTGACACAGCTGAAGGGACTCGGTCATTCTGTGCATCCCCAAGCCCATCTCAACATCTCAGCATGTAACCACACACAAAAGCTAAAAAGGATGATCATGCTTTTACTCTCATTTATACAAAAGGACACAAATGTAATATCACACCAACTGTAAGTATTGCGTGTCCCACACATTTGCATTCAGATAGCAAGTTTTATTAACCAATCCAATGCAATGTAATCCAACCCAATCCACTGCTATGTAAAAATGGATAGTATGCCATGCCCTAATAAATAGGGCTTGTCCTTTTGGAATTTTTTTTTCTTTTGGTTCCAGGACTGGAACTCAGAATCGCACAGTAGCCAGGTAGGCATTGTACCATGGTGCTGTGCCCCTGGCTCAATTAGAGCTTTATCCTGAGAATGAAAAACTGGTTCAGTATTTTAAAATCAGTCATGTAGTGTATTATATTAACAACCTAAAGAAGAAAAGCTGTGTAATCATATTATTGATACAGAAAAGTATTCTTTAAAAATCAAATCCAAGCCAGGTATAGTGACATATGTCTCTAATCCAAGCACTTGGGAGGCTGACACAGGAGGGTTGTTATGAGTTCAAAGCCAGCCTAGGCTACAAAGTGAGAGGTGAGCCTGAATTGTGTAGGTGACCTGTCAGGTGACCCTGTCTCAGAAAAGACAAAAAGGAAAAACAAAATAAAATAATGGCCTACTGTAGTGGGGTCCCAACCCTTTCAGCACCAGGGATAAGTTCTCCACGGGACAGAGTGTTGCAGGGCAGGTTCAGGATGACTTGAAGGAGTGTGCAGTCTAACCCTCCCACACCCGAATCTCAGTTGTGTCTGCACTCCTTATGAGAAACTAACGCTGCCCTAATCTGACAGGAAGTGGAGCTCAGGAAGTGACGTCAGCAATGCCAGGGAGCAGCTGTGAACACAAAGCCGTCTCTTTTGCCCACCCCTCACCTCTGCCGGGAGCCCAGCTCCTCTCAGGCCAGGCCCAAGCTTGGGGAGCCCCGCTCTCATGCACAGAGCGATGTGAGCCCTACTCATGAACCCCGTGCCACTGCGAAGACATCAGACGCTGGCGGGTGCAGCAGCGGCTCCAGCATACCCAAAAGAGACACAGCGGGAGATGTGCGGTGAAAAGACAGTCTCCAACCCTGGCAGTGTCCACTGTCACCTGAAAGGAGATTCTGGACAAATGACTAAATCGTTGTCAGTCAGACTGGCTTCAAATCTAGGCGCTGTCACTTTCCAATGTAGAGACTTTGGACCGCTTCTGACTCTTGACTTCTAACAGTGAGCAAAATCTTCTCCACCTTACTGGATTAGTGTGGAGTTAATGATGTCATTCAGTCAGTCAGTCAGTCATAGATGACAGGGAGAGTACCTATGTGGGCCAGGCCCTAGCCTGTCACTAAAGTCCCTTCCACACCAGCACATTAATAAATACCCATGAAGTGGTAGCTGATATTATTATACATCTCCTTATGAAAGGAAAATGAAGACAGCTAACTATGGTAAAACTATATCATATTTCATGACTGCTTATTGCTTAGCTTGGGGTCAAATATATTCTTAAAAGGTGACACACAGGCTGGATGCTACAGGGAGTGGACACTGTCCACACACTGGCCAAGAGGAGAGAATAGAAAAGAAAAATGGTCCTGTCTGCTTCTCCAGAATTTCTGCCCTCTGCATGGTCACCGCCAACTGCAATGGTCACTTCCATTCTGTGTCCAACACAGCAGCTGAGGTGCCAGCTACTGTGACAGGTCTGTAGCTGCTTCAGAGGCAGGAAGAAAGCAGAGATGGGGCCTAGAGGGCATCACCAGGCACCACCACCATCACCAACCCCACAGCACACCTGGTCACACTGGTCCAGCTCCTGCAGGTGCAGGTCCTGGATGAGGTAGTCCACGATGCGCACGCTGTTGCTCTGGGCCGCAAAGTGCAGCACGTTCAGCCCATCCTGAAGAGGTCATGAGGAGAAGGAGAGGGAGGAGGCCTCACCCTGCGGCCCACTCCCTTCCCGCTGGGGGAAAGCAACAGTCCAGACACGGCACAGTACCTACCCGGCTCGTGGCTCTCTGGTCCACTCCAGCTTTAACGAGCATGAGCATGATCTCAAAGCTCCCTGTCCAGGCTGCGAGGTGCATTGCTGTCAGACCGTGCTTCCCCAAAAGACAGAAGAGAGAATCTGTCACACGGATGACCGCAGAATCCTAGCTCAGTCAGACAGACATACTGAATACCAAGCTGTTGAAATTAAGAAATAGACCATTTAAAAATAGTAACCAAGGACACATGTGGTACCATGGCACAGACCCATAATCTCAGCACTCTGGGAGGCTGAGGCAGGACGACTGAAAGTTGAAGCATTAGCTTGGGCAGAATAATAATAAAAAAAAAGGGGCTCAAGGTAAAATTCAATGCAAGGGCCCTGGGTTCAATCCCCAGCATTACAGACAGATGGATGATAGGTGATAGATAGATAGATAGATAGATAGATAGATAGATAGATAGACAGTGATCTCTCAATTCTATAGATACATTTAATAAGTGGTTCATCATCTGAAGAAAATAAAATGAAATTATATATATATATATCACACAAATATATTAGGACAAAATCTAGACCTGATATACACTCTCTTAATTCAGAAGTGTAAGAAGAAAGAAACACGAGGTTAATAAATTAATTCTTTAAATATAATTAATAAATATGAGTGGTAACCAACAAAAAAGGTAATTGAACCAACAGACAGGGTGGGCATGGTGCCCATTCCTATAATCCTAACCCTTAGGAAGCTGCAACAGAAGGACTGCGGAAAGTTCGAGGCCAGCCTGCTTTACACAGTGAGCACAAGGCCAGCTTGAACTGCATAGTGAGGCTCTGTCTTACTTTTCTCATGAGTGAGACAAAATGCCCAACAGACACAATTAAAAGGGGAACAGGCTCTTTAGCTCACTGTTTGTAAGGCTTCAGTCCCTCATCAGCTGGTTCCAAGGCAGGGTGGCATTGCAGAGGACACTTTGTGGCAGATAAATGGTAGCAAAGCAAGCAAGAGGGCAAAATAAGTCCCTTTCTGTCCTTTATATTGTATCCAGGCTACTGGGATTAGGGCAGTACCAAAGCGATCAGAGGACTAGTTCAGTTATCACCCACCCCTAATCCCGCATCCTTAACCCTAGCCTAAGGAATAGGCAATCAGAGAAGATAGAGACCATTATTTCTAAAACGATTTGTCAAATCCCATTTAAATGTAAATACAATCAGCAATTGCACTCCTAGAGATTCGTCCCATCAAAACTTAGCACTACATAGACAAGGATATTAATTATGCCACTGAAAAATGAGAGCAAGGTGTTTGCCCATCAGTATGGGAATTCTGAGTGAAAGATGAAATAGTTGTACCACATAACCATTAAAAACAGGGAATTAAAAACACTGGGCTTGGAAAGATTTCTATGAACTTTGCTAAATCTGGAAAAGGAGATGGAGAGAAAATATAATATATCACATTTTTATAAAAAAACCCGTGTATATACATGTACATATCTATATCTATAAGTGGATTAGTAGGCCAACATATTGTCATAGATATTATTACATGAACAGAAAGACAGAAATGTACAGTTCTCAGGGTGTTAAGTATAAGAAGGGACACAGAAAAGGAGAAGAAATAAGTTATAGAGAAAAAATTCCCACTTGTATAGAAGCTACCCAAAAGATTTCATTCATGTGAAGTTTCATAGATATGTGTGAATGTTTGTGTATACATGTGTATAAAGTGCAATGGATGGATTAAAAGAGAGGCTGGGATCAGGATTTAGGGGCCTGAGGGCTGCCTTGGATGGTCGGACACTGAATTATATACTGAATTTTCAAGGAGAAAAGTATGGAAGGACACAGCCAGCAGCTGATACTGGCTACTTCTGGAAGCTGGGGTTGGAGGAAGTAAATTAGACCTGTGCCTTCTCTCCAGGTTAGAGATGCTCTGGAAAACACCTATGAGCAGGGCCTGAGGATCAAAGAGAACTGGTCTCAAACTCTGGTCCCTTCCTTTAGCAAACTGATGTGAGTCAGCTTAGCTAACACTCAGCTTGGCTTTCCTTACCCTTTGGTGCCTGTGTCTCCTTCTCTTGCCTTTTTCTCTGTCACATGTAAGCCATTTCCACCGCCTGCTAGAGCAAGCCCTCTCACACCCGACTGTCTCCCAGTGGGCTGTGTTTGTGATGGAAGAAACTACATGTACACAGTTGGGGTAAAAAAAAAAAAAAAACAAGGACTGGAACCATGGGGAACACTTCTATTTATGGATTATAGAAATGCTTTGGCTTTATTTTGGCTGCCCCAGGACCAGCGTTCCTGTAGTGCCTTATTCTCAGTAGGGTTCAGGGTGGAGAGTGGAACAGCAAGTCCTGGATTACTGAGATGGAATTCTACATTCGTGGTTCTCAGCTGGAGCCAGTGTTGTTTCCACAGGATGTTTGGAAATGTCTCAGAAATGTTTACTGGCATGCCTGGCAGGGGAAACTGGCACTCAATGGGTAGAGGAAAGAGACAGGGCTAAGTATACCACAATGCATAAGGAGTCCTACAACGCAGAATGGGCTGGCCCCAAATGTCAATGTGGCCACTGTTAAGGCGCCCTCTCTAAATATACACACCTTATCAAATTTACACTTCTGCTGTCACTCTATAGTGTGAATTAGTCAATTTTCGTGCTTACAAATCCAAGTATGAAGGAAACTTTCGACTATCTCTGTACTGCTTTTTAACAAGGAACCATGCACAATGACGAGTTAAGATTCTTCAAAACATGTGCTTGACCAAAATTTCACCTCCTAATTCAGACATCCCTACAAATCATGCTTCATATTCTATAGTAGTAAATCTGGATTCGATATAAGATTGCCCACAAAAGTATTAGGACAGATGATAAGTCACGTTTTGATGGGGCTTTATCTTTCCCTAGAAGGTCATTCTTAATTTCAAAGTAGCCAGCATGTAAAACTTTCCAGGCAAAACTATAAAAATCCAAATGCTGGGAACTGAAGCAGCCAACAGTTGGAATTTCTGAAACCACAAATTCCCCTTGAGTCAGGGCCATTCAGTGGCAATGAGTCACTGCCCTCAGATGTGAACTCCCCCAGACAACTTTTCAGGCATAGTCTCTGGCCATGGAACCGGCACGCCCAAGGCTGTTCATGGGCAGGTGACAGGGTCACACTCACAGCTGGGTCCTTGCTCTGTAAGGTGTAAAATGTCAGGCAGTCACTGGAGAGCTCTCCCCAGCAGCATCCCAGTCACAGGTGCAGGCAGTGACTTGCCACCTTGCTGGAACCTGGAGGTCCTCCATGACTGGGCGAGACACCTGGCACGGAACTTGTCTGTTACAGAGCTCACTGCCCAGATAGACTCAAAGCTGGAAGTGTACCCCATAGCATTATAAGTCGTATCTCTGGAGGTCTTTTGAAATGAGGCCCTGATTCAGAAGGTGAAGGTGGAATCTGAGACTGCAGCCAACACGTGCCTGGGTGACTCCTGCCCTTCTGGTCCCAGACCCCCACTTTGACCAGACAGGACTTCTACTGGTCCAGTCCCAGTAACCTCACTGGAGCCACAGCAGACACTGGAAGTACACGGATTGTGAAGGGGTTCAATGGTTATTTCACTGTAAATGCGTGCTAGAACAGAAAAAACAAAAAAAGTCAGGAAACTTCCTGCAGGATCATTTAGACTCTAAATTCTGCTTTCCTTCCCCAGCCGCCTGCTGCCATTTACTTTTCAGCACCTTTAGATAGCTGGATTTTATCCAAGCGTGTATGTTAATTGCACTTCATGGGAGAGATGGAGTGGGGTTTACTTCCTTTAGAGTCTGAATGATCCTGCAGGAAGTTTCCTGGCTTTTTGGTTTTTATTCCATTGGTGCTTCTTACAACTGGACTCAAGGCAGCACCCCATCATGGAACTGGACTCCAACAGAAAGTGTTCCAACACAAGCCCTGTCTCTCCAGTCTAGGGATCCAAAGAGGGCTCCTGAAGAGCAGAGAGGGCTTCCTTTCCTTCCTTCTGGCCCTGCCAGCTTTGGAGCACTGGGGAGTGTGGGGTAGAGGTTGGGGAGAGGCAGGACCCTGGGAAAGACAGCCAGTGGAGTTGCTGTGTGTCCGGGCTTAACCCTGCCTGGCACAGGGATGGACTCTCACTGGCCCACAAAGGCTGGGAGAGCAGAACCATTGTGAAGCCCCCAGCTCAGGTCTCGCTGGTGCCTAGGGTAGTGCTAAACAGGACTGCAAAGGCTTTAAAAGACTGAAGTGAAAAAGCTTGGCCATTCCTATGCAAAATAAGTGAATGAATCTCCACGTGTTTCTACTCAGAATTAAAATTAATTCAAAATGAACTGTTGTCTTCACCTGCTTTGTGCTACTATAGCAAAATACCAGAGACTGAGCAATTTGTAATGGACATAAATGTATTTCTATATGCTGGGAAATCCAAGATTGAGGGGCCCATCTGCTGAGTCTTTTTCTTGCATCCGAATATGATGGAAGGCATCACACATATGACAGTTTGTGTCTAAGTGTCTCCCTAAAACCTCCTGCAGTCATGGGGAGTGGGGAGCTGGGTTTTCTGAGGTGGCAGAGTTTGTGAGTGATTCATGTTCCAGTGCTGGGATCAAGTGTGTGAATGCCCTACAGCCACCTGCATACAATCTTGCTGTCTTTCCCCATCATGAACTGCTCCCCTTTGCCATGTGCCACCCTGCGTTGGAACCAATCAATTATGAATTGAAACCTTCACTAACTGTGAGCTAAATAAACCTTTCCTCCTTTAACTTTGGTTTTTCAGCAACAACATAACTAAAGGAGGGAAGGTCCCTATCTCTAATTCTGCTCAGGAGACCCCTCCTCCCCCCCAGATGACAGATAATCCATTCACAAGGGTGGAGCCTTCAGGCCTAAATAACTCCAAAAGGTCCATCTCTTGACCCTGCTGCACTGGGATCCATTTCCAATATATACATTTTAAGGACACATTCAAACCATAAGAACCATAGATCCAGTTTTAAAACAGGACCACAAATCCTGCAGGAGAAAATGTGAGAAAACTTCATGACCTTTAGTTAAGCAAGTCATTCTTTTTTTTTTTTTTCCAGATAATGCAGAGCATTTATTCAAATTTCTAGGGGGCAAGAAAGGGTCAGGTACTCATGTGTTATGCATGCTCAGGCTCTGTTTATAAATACTCCATTCAGTAATATCTTAACACAAATTTAGGCAAATCATTCTTATGTATCACCTCTATATCAAGATTTATGTTTTTTTTAAATGAGTGCATTTCACTATATCAAAATTAAAAATATTTACAGTGTGAAAACACTGAAAAGATAAGCCCCAGATGCGAGAAAATCATGAAAATCATGTTCCTAAGGAAGGCCTGGTATGCAAAATATATAAAGAACTTACAATGAGCAAATGAACAACTTGGGTTTTAGAAATCTCCGCAGCACTGGCTGGGCGTGCACTCAGTGCAGAGTGCCCACCTGGCTTGTCCAAAGGGCCTGGCTTTCATGCCCACCATCAGGAGGAAGATCTGCACAGACTTCACCAAAGAAGATGTGAAAATGGTAACTGACACGTTTCACTAGCTAATGAAAAATGCAAATTAAAATCTCAAAGCGATGCATACACACTTGTTAGATTGGCTAAAGTTAAGGGGCAAAAGTGACAAGGAGGACACAGAACAAGGGGGCCTCTCTTGTATTATTACAGAATGGAAATGTCATGTGTCACATCCTCTCCAAAAATCAGCCTGGCAGTCCCCAATGAGGTTCCATTTACATACATTGTCTGACCCAGGAATCTCACTCTTTGGTATTTACTTGCCCTGGCTAAATAGAAACTTAAGCCTAGAAACTACTTACAAATAGTCAAAAACTAGAAACAGCCCTAATGTCCTTCAAATGATGAAAGGATAAAATGGTACTACATCCATACATTGAAATACTACTTGGTAATAAAAAGGAAGGAATTCTTTATACATGCAGCACTATGGGTGAATGCTAGAGGGTTTTGCTGTGTGAAAGATGCCAGTCTCAAATTACAAGCCATTTTCAAGAAGCAGAAAGTAGAGAGATCAGTGGCTGCCTAGGGTGTGGCAGGTTTAACTGCAAAGAGAAGCATGAGACATTTTTGGGTAGTGAGCTCTTCTGCTTTTTTTTTTTTTTAATTTCTTTGGTATCAAAGATTGAATCCAGGGCTTCATGCATGCTAGGCATGCGCTCTACTGCTGAGTTACACCCTCATGCGCCTTGTTGTCTTTTTATTGTGGTAGTGGTTACTTAAATCTATATGCTTGTTACAACTCATAGAACTGTACATCAAAAATGAAAGAGGTCATGGCTCAAAATCTTAATCTAAAAATTAAAGCTAAATAAAGAGATAATATATTGGGCTTTCAGTGACAAAGTAAGAATATACTTAGCCAGCCTGGTATCTTATCAGTGTATCTTTTCAGGCTGATATGTAAAATAATCAAATTAAAATTTCCAGAGAGGACAGTTCCCTTAATTGCCATAGTCATTAATACAACTAATTATATTCACAGAGTTATAGTGCTTCCAGTGGTAATCTTTAATTCTGGTTTGTTACATGACAATCTACTTTCAGGGCCGGCCAGATAGCTCAGTAGATTAAAGCACCTGCTTAGACAGACACAGGGACCTGGGTTCAATCCCCAGAGTGCTATACCAGCCCCACCCTCAGGGCATGCTGAGACAGCGACTGAGACTGGGGGTGGTGGTGTGTGCCTGTAATCCCAGCGCTTGGAAGTCTGAAAACAGAAGGATCACTACGAGTCCGATCTGTGGAGTGTGACCCTGTAGACCCTGTAATAAATACATTTTTTAAAAATCTACTTGCAAACCAATATCAGAGCTATAAACTATAGAGGGATGAAGAGCTTGTCTTGAGCAAAACCAATGAGGTATCTAACTAATATAACCTGACTTTATCTTCTGAAGCCCAGAACCTGTGAGATATGAAGGTAAACATGTAGCTCCTTATTCTTCAAGGAATCCCAGTCCCAGGAGAAAACAACAGCTCTGTGACGATGGTCTAAAGAATTTAAATGTAAGAAACATGGTCCCTGGAATCAACTGAGAACCAACAATTTGAGAGGAAGGCTGTCATCTCCTCCTGCTATAACTAGAGATGATAAACACCATCTTGGTTTTCCTTGCTGGTCTCTTTGTGCCATGACAAAGCGTTAAATGACAATGGGAAAAGTAGGTGGAAAATCTTCAGGCTCTGTCTTCATATCTCAGGAAAAGAAATAACTAAACTGATCTGTAGTACATAGCACGGTTTCTGGAATCCAGCAAGTTAGCTTTAAATCTTTTCTCCACCTCTTCTTCGCCCCAAGTTTTCGGGGCAAAATATTTAATCTCTCTGTGTCTCAGTCTCCTCGTCTGTAATTTGAATATTCTAATAAAATTTTTCCTCCTCAGGCATTTGGCAGGAGTTGCTAAATATCAAAGTAATATGTATGGTACATAGAACTATTTGCTAAGATCTATTTAGTGTCAGAGTCCACAGAACAAACTCAAGATTTAAAGTCCCTGGGGTCAGTCAGTCAGCTTCTGTCTTCCATGCACTAGACCATGCTCTGGACAACCGTGTTATTCAACCGTGTTATTCCTATAAAGTCACGGTAGTGGCGGTAAAGCCGACATTGGAGAATAAGTGGAAGCCTAAGACCTAGAATGGATAAACAACGTAGCACCAGATACAAAGAGCACACAATATGTGTGTGCCCTTCCAAAATACACACTGCTGGTGGAAGTATTTTGTGTGCATATAGAGCAAAGCCGTCTGGAGCGGTCCAATGTCCCTGCACATTGCTTCTGCTCCAACCCTTTCCGTCAGCTGCAAGTGAGCTTACCTTATCAGCAATATCCACCCTGGCCTTGTGAGTCAGTAAGAAATTCACCGCAGAAAAATGATTTCCCCCCACTGCAAAATGCAGGGCTGTACGGTTCATCTGAGGAAAATAATGTGGGTCCTTAGTCATTTGGTCATGATTTCGCCTTTTTAGCACTCCTGCTTCTTGAACAGCCATAATTGTCTGCTAATGTGATTATTTAGCTCAGTTCTTTGCCTTGCCCTTTGAAAGCTGTGAGAGCCGTGTCCAGCAGAATCCTGTCTTCTACAACCACTGGACACATCTGAGGATTTGGCAATCTGCAGAAGGATGTGCCTCAGCTGAAAGTCTTTCATAAGCTGCCAGATATAGACCCAGAAACCCCGCAGATGCACGCAGACCCCCTCTCCCATACACTAATGCACACAACGCTAAGCGCCCTTCTGATGCAGACAGTGTGGGCTTTAAACTCTGAAGGTTCATTTCTACAACCTTACTGCCTGGGATAGATACAGGTGTGGCGGAGCCTGAGTTCAGTCTATTTAAGGAGCCCTCTATAAGCCAGAATCAGAAGATAACTCACTGCAGTTAATGTCTTACATTTTTAGCTTTTCTAAAAAGCACATGACCATGGGAACTTTTGCTAAGGCCTACCCTGCGTCTCAGAAGGAGTTTGCATATATACAGACCCTGAAGCTTACACTCCATTTAGCACTGCATCCACTTCTGTATCACTCCACAACTCATCTTAAGCTACTGTCCCATGCTCCAATCTCTTCACCTAGATAAACTCTGGCTTGCAGGGCTACCAGGAACTCACAAAAGCAAACAGCAGTGTATTTCCTCCCAAAAAGCCCAGGCATTTGAAGAACAAGTAAGGACAAGCCAAGTCTCAGGAAAAGTCTCATTGCCAAATGTGTGGTTATTCTATATTCCAAAGCAGTAAAATCAAAATTCACACACTCCTTTGGATTTTAAATTTGGAATAACCCAACCACAAAGGATCTCACTAGAGTGAAAACAACTCTGATTGTATAGCAAAGATGTTCTGCCTTTCTAGAGTGTCTGAAGCCGAACTCACCCCAGGCCATGATCTAGGACCGAGTCCAGGCCTGTAACCCCGACAACAGCTCTGCTGCTCTCCCAGACCCCCGAAGGATGAGCCTAAAGACTTCGCACATCTCTTCTCACAAAATGAGTTAAAACACCCAGCCTTTCTGCAGCTCAGTTCCACCTCAGCTTAAGAAACACGCTCAAGCAGCCAACAAAGGAGAGCTCCCACATCCCAACCAGCTCAGTCTTTCCTATCTTTATCGCCATTACAGTGGCCCCATGCAAACTCAAGCCACCACTGGGAGCGGTCAGTTGTCATATTTGTTGCTTCTACTCACATTGTTCACAGCATTAATGTTAACCTTCTTTTCCAACAGCTTCTCCATAAGATCCAGATTATTGCTTTTAGCAGCATCCTGAAAGCTTCTCTCGTTTGGCAGTACTGAAAGAAAGCAAGCAGGCATGACTAAGGGACTTGAAGGAGGCCAAGAAGCAAGTGCAGTTCATGGGGCAAACTTAGTAACTCCAAAAACACAGAAGGATAGACTTGGGTCTTCTGTATTCTGCTATTTAGGACCCAGGCTTCAATATTTTATACAGGTGTGGTTTCAAGATCCCACGCTCTCTTCACACTGGAAGTATTTTCACACCCCTAAAAACATCCCTCAAGCAAAACATCATTCCAGAGGACCACCCTGTAGACTGCAAAGCAGTGTGTGGCTCAGGTCAGGGAGTGGCCACAGGCTTCCCACCAGGCATTGATGTAAAGAAAACAAAGGAAAATTATTTTAAAAAGAAAGGTAAGAGGGCTGGGAAGATAGCTCAATAGATATTAAGTGCTTCCCTGGCAAGTGCAAGGGCCTGAGTTCAATCCCTAGTTCCGCTACAGAGAGAGAGAGAGAGAGAGAGAGAGAGAGAGAGAGAGAGAGAGAGAGAGAGAAAGGAGTGGAGGGGAGGAAAACAAGTTTTTCAAGATTAGCCAGA
>NW_004524753.1:3476564-3489707 GCF_000260255.1 Octodon degus | reverse complement strand
AAAAAAAAAAAAAAAAAAAAAAAAGTGGAATCAACAATAGACCATCTCAAAAAGAAAGGCAGGGCCAAGGAGATAGCTTCGTAGAATAAGTGCCTGCGTGGCAAGTGCATGATCCTGAAATCAATCCCGGGGACTGGAAAAATAAAAATAAAAAAAGGTATATAGGGACCCATATTGTATAGGTGTGCTGCTAAGAAGCTTTTGAAGTTTTTTTGGCCAATGACACTTCAGAACAATGAAGTCAAAGACGCAGGGATATCTTCAAGGAAGAAGATGGGCTGGACTGTGTCTCTGCAAGATTCACTCGTTGAAATCTTAACTCCTAGGACTTCTGAATGTGCTTGAGTTTGGAAACAGGGCCTTTAAGAAGGTAAGACAGGAAGCTGGATATAATGGTGCACACCTGTAATCCCAGCTACTCAGGAAGCAGAGGCAGGAGAGCTGCAAATCAGAGGACAGTCTGGGCATGTTAGTAAATTAGTGAGACCCCCCCACTCCAAAATAAAAAATAAAATTAAAAAATACAAGCTGAGCCATAAAGAAGGACAATACTGAGACATTTATAGATAAATGGATGGACTCTGAAGCCATAATCGTAAGTGAAATAAACCTGACATGTGTGTAAATACGTTTTCTCTTCATCGTGAGAAACTGAAATTGCAAATAAAAACAAAAATGTACAATAGACGTGGTGGAATAGGAAGAAACTGTTCAAAAGGGAAAAGGAACTAGGGAGAGGGGAGAGAGAAATGAAGAAAGGGAAAGAAAAATATCAGCAAAGGAGGATAAAATGAAAATAGAGCTTTATGAATGGAAATGGGAAAAGGGGCTTGAAAGGTGAGGATGGGGATGGGGAGAAAAAGAAGAATCAAGGAAACATGGCACAAGTCATAAAATTTAAACCACCAAAAAAATAAAGTAAGAAAATATATTTTGATGGATCTTTGCAAATAAAATGAAAATAAAACAGGAAGGGGGGGCAGAGAATGGAATTTGGTGTGAAGGCCGGGGTTCAATCCCTAGGTCTACAAAAGAAAACAATCCAGAAATTTATTTTCTCATAGTTCTGGAGGCTGGAAGTCAAAAGTCAATGAGGCAGCAAGGCTGGATTACTGGAGTCAGGATTACTGGAGTCAGAGTGTTGTGGGAGTGCAATGGACAAGTAGTGGTCAGAAGATGGGGTTCTCGGAGTGAAGATTTCAAAGGCAGCCTAGTTTGAGTAATGACTAGGTCAAAAGTCCACACTTTTTAGGTGGACTTTTGACCTAGTCGGAGGGTTGAGATTACATGGGAGAAAAATTATTAGAGGCAAGGGAGTAAGGGAACCAGGAGGCCAAAACTTGGATAATTATCAGTCATAACGTCAACGTTGAAGTCACCCAGCATAGTGACAAGAACAGGATCAGGGATGAGGAGAGTGATCCAAGGGATACAATAAGCATGCAATTACATATTTGTTTGCTGAGGCTGCCATAATAGAAAATACAGAGTGGGTGGCTCAAACTACAGAAATTTAGCCTGGCATGGTTCCACATGCCTATCATGTCAGGGGTGTGGGAGGCTGAAGCAGGAAGATCACAGCTTGGAGCCCAACCTGGGCAACTTAGTGATTTAATGAAGCATGTGATATGGATACAATGGGGCTACATGGATAGGATCTACACTGGTGTGACTGATGTCCCTAAAGAAGAGGAGATGAGGATGTTGGAAGGAACATGGAAGGAAGGTGGAAAAGCAGAGAGAAACAGGCCATCTCTGAAGGTCAAGAAGAGAGGCTTGGGCTGGGTGTGGTGGCACCAGTTTGTAATTGTAAGGAGCCTACAGGAGGTGGATCATGAGTTCAAGGGCAGCCTGGGCTACAGGGTGGGACTCTGTTTCAAAACAGGAGGAGGAGGAGGAGGAAGAGGGGGAGTTTATTGGTTGATACATTGTGTCAACTTGAGAAGTTTAGAAATTTAATTAAGTGACTCAGCAGACAGCAAGAATTCTTAGTTTATAAACATCCTCAACCTGTGCAAGAGGAGAGCATGGACATTGTGTGAGTTCTACATCACCGGCCCCAGGGTAGCTTGTTTATAATATAAGGAGGGGAGAGAGGCTGACTAGAAGCTGCAGCTGCTGCCCTTATCTTTGCTCTTTGCTGTTTTCTGCTGCCATGAACTGCTGCTCTCTGCCATGTGCCACTCTGCCTGGGAGCCAGCTAAGTATAGACTAAAACCTCCACAAACTGTGAGCTAAATAAACCTTTTCCTCTTTAATTTTGGGTGTCAGGTATTTTGTCCCAGCAATGGGTGAAAAGTAACTGAGACAGATTTTGGTACCAGGAGTGGGGTTGTTGCTGCGACTGTACCAGGCAATGTGGATTATGAACTTTTGGGAATGGCTTATGGGAAGAAATAGAAAAGCTTTAGAGAGGCCACCTACTAGTGAAGATTTCAGATGAATCATTCCTATGTCCTTAAGTCTCTTCTTTTCCTGTTTCAATTCCATAATGTTCATCTTTAGTGCCACTAGAGCACATGATGCCACTAACACATAAGTTAGATAATACAATGTCAGTTTTTTGTCCTCAGAACAAAATATATGAGACTGGGTAATTTATAAAGACTGAGATTTATTTCTCATAGTTTTGCAGGCCTGGAAGCCCAACATCAAGGTGCTGGCAGATTCAGTTGCCTGGTGGGGGCACTCTCGGCTCCAAGATGGGTGTTGTTTGTTGCTAATGCCAAACCCTCACATCACAGAATGGAAGAGAATAGAAAGTACACTCCCTCTGCCCAGTCATTTAGAAAGAATGCTGATCTGTGGGTTTAGGCCCTTATGACTCAATTATATCATACAGGCCACACCTCTCATTTTGAACACAGAGGCCATAAGCATACACTTGGGACCATAGCACATGGCTTTTCTATGTATGAAATCCTTTTACTCAAGCTCACTTACCTCTCTCACCACTCTTCCCCCCCCATCAAATCAGATGGTCAGAATCTTAATTCTGAGGATAAATCCAACTGTTATATGCTACACTATTGTATTCAAAGAGCTAATTGCTACTGGAAAGGAACACTCAACTGTGCTGTGGTAGATACTGTTAGTGTATATCTAATTCCCCTTCTACCTAGACACATGGATAAATCAACATCCTGAACCAGAACCACTTAGGAGAAACCTGACCAGCAGGCTGGGTGAAGTGACCAACTGTCACTCTGGGGCCAATCAGCAAGATGCTCTGTTTCACTCTCTAGGTCTCTCTTCTCTGCCTCGTCAACTCTAGGAGCCATGTGTTTCAACAGAGGGTTCGTGGGATGGTTCATTCCAATCAGCTTGGTACTAGGGGGCAATTCTTCACAGGCCAAGCGGAAGCACCAGTGGAATTTACTCTCTAGAATCTCTGTATGGGAAACAGCTGTGGAAAACAGAGATGATGTCTTTCTCTGGCTCAAAGTGTAGCTTTGCTTCAGCCTTGGAAGATGTCAGAAAGAAGGCACAGTTACTGCCCATGAAAGACTTAGGCTTTCCAAGTACAGGATTCTTCTGTGACATAACCCAACTTGTGAACAGTTGTCACCTGCCTCTCTTCACATAGCTCTTGCAAACTGGGACTTGGAGAACAGACACAAATATTAGCACTCTGACTACTGCTATTTCTATGAGTAATAAAGTCCTTCATTTCTGATCCAGAAGTACCTTCTGCCATCATCTACCTTATCATGGTCAGCTAGCTTGTTAATTTGCCCATAGGGTAAAGCCCTCGACCCTCTCTGATCCCTGACACGTGGGTCCTAAAAAGAAACCCTCACCAAGCCACAGTAGACATTCTCTATGAACAAAGAGTGGATTTTTGCTATTTTTGGTCACTTAGACTTAGGGGTTATTTGTTGCTACAGAAAAAGCTAGTTTGTCCTGACCAATACACGTACTAACAGGTCTCTAAAATACACATCTCAAGGTATTATAATACATTTTCTATGTCTTTTTTTTTTTTTCCTACTGGGAATCAAACTCAGCACATCACACTTGCCAGGAATGTTCTGGCTAAAATGCTGGCCCCTCCCTTGTCTTCTATTTTCCACAATTTCATGTCTTTTCCCTTGTGTTATCCTAAGTTATTGCTCCAACTCTTATCTGGAGCTCAGCTGATAACACTGTCTCTGAGAAAAAACAATGCTACAAGAACTTCCACTTTGTTCCACTATTAAATCTAGCAACCCAACTCCGTTAAAATCCACACATGCTCTGATCCTTCCTGCTGCCCTGAGTGAAGCACTCCTCCACACGGGCTCTGAATCCTGCTTCCTCCTGTCCTGTTCGGGATTTCATGACACAGTGTCTGGAAATCACTCCCTCCATCCTCTGAACCATTTAATTCTCCTTACTGTATACAAAGGTGCTGTGGTCCCTAGCATAAAACCCTCAACTGCTTCATTTTTCAGCCTTCCATTGCCCCAAGCTTCTCCTAGGTGTTGTATTGGCTGTTTTTGTTTCTTCAACTAACTGTCTCATCTCACCATGCATTCATCAGACAGCTGTCTCACCAGGGCAGCACAACTGTCCTTGCTAAGGTCACTCCATTTTGCCAAGCCCCAGTGATGGCTTCTCTACCATGTTGGCCGACTTCTCGTCATGCCTCGACATCAAGGACCAAACTCTCCTTGTAACCTGTTCTTCTCTGGTCTTCTATTAAAACATTTGTTGTCTGGGCACTCATAGCCCCAGCTACCAAGGAGGCTGAAGCAGGAGGATCATTTGCACCCTGGAGCTTGATGGAACATATTGAGACCCCCATCTCCAAACAAACAAAGCAACAAACAGAAAACATTTGTTTTCTAGTCTCTTACTGACTTTTCTTCTTTTGTCTGATTTACAGTTTGGGGTGGTCTAAGGTTTTTATAAAACAAATGACTTGATGTTGTAGGCATTATGATTTCTACCTTATCGATGAAGAAATTGTGATTTAAAAATGTCAAACTAACTGCTTCTGTCTCAGACATAATTAGTGATCATACCATCCTGATTTCAAACCCCAAGCTTACAAACACCTAGACAGCCAGAGTGTCAGCTGGGGGTAGACTGCTACAGTGGATAACCAGAACACACATTCTTTCTTAACTTTATCTGATTTATCCTGCTTAGAATTCTGTCAGTTCTCTCTCCTAGTTCCCAGGCAGCTCTGTCTCCAGCTGGCTGCCCTGTGTATTGATCCAACAGGATGCAACAGATCATGGCCTCTTTTTGGTATGACCCAAGACAAACCAAGACCTTACTTGGTTGTATCCTGAAACACAACACATGGATTCTATTCTGTTCCCTGAAGTTGAATCTTGCCTCTTTCCTACTGCAATCTAGAAGAAAAATGAATTTGGGGGCTGCTTTCTAAAATAATAAGGAAACACCACAAAAGACTCATGATTCATTAAGTCAGTGTTTCCTGGACCTGGATGTGAAATCAATCAGAGGCCTCCTCACAGCCCCAAAAGCCACATCAGGTTCTCAACCTGACCTCCAGGAGCTCACAATGTCTAATGATGCACCCACAACTTCCTAACTGTGTAACCTTGTAGTAATTCTGAATTTTAGTATCCTAACTTCTGAAAAGGAGAGTATAAAGCCTATTTCTAACTCTGCACAGGAACAAGCTCCTATGGGCTCCAAAAGTTGAATGTGTATACACCTTCCCAACTTGGTATTCAAAAACATCACATGGGAGCATGAAAACAACCATGGTAAGTTTAACAGAAGAGAGCTTGGGAGTGAGGAAGGACTTTCCTATTCTAAATCAGCACTCCTCTGTCCCCACTTCAGTAGAGCTAGTGGCCACCTCATCACTGTCCACCCTCCAGCTAATAGAGCTCAGAGTTGAAAACATGACCCAGACCAATCACAAACACCAGTTTTCAGCTCAATTAAATAATACTTCTAAGAGTTCTTACAACATATGCTTTCTTCAGCTGTAGACATGACATCAGGGAAAAGTTAGATGCTTAGCCAAACCCTTAACTGTTTGGGGGTCAAAAACTCCAATGCCTTCAGAAGCTGGGAGGTATGAGGACTTATGGTCCAAATAGGAGGGGACCTTGCTACACTAGAAAATGAAGCCCAGGCTCCCCCATATTTCATCAAGGTTCCCACATGAATGACACCACTGCCAAAAACTTGTATCTCCCTCCACCCCTTTCTCCTGTCACTCACTCCCTCTCTGCCCTACTTCAACTTTTCTTCGTGTCACACTATTTAATGATGTATATTTGTTGTTTGTTTCCTTTACCAGAATACAAATTTGATAATGAAGCTGAACTAATTCCAATGCCTACTGCTAGGAGGTGTTTATAGTAAATACTTGTTAGATGGATGGACATATGGATGGACAGATGGATTGGGTAACCACCACTAAACTCCACAATATTTCCACAAGAGAATGTAGGACCGTAATTATCAGATATCCTTGTCACTTAATGTAACCAAAGACCAAAAGGGAAGTTTTAAGGTAAATTAGAATATTTTTGCTGGGCTTGGTGGTTCACACCTATAATCCCAGCACTTGGGAGGCTGAGGCAGAACTGCTTCAAGTTCAATGCCAGGCTAGATAACAGAGTGAGGCCCTAACTCAAAAAAAAACAAAATAAAACAAAGTAGTTAACTAAAAAAGAAAACATTTTAACTAAATGAAAATTAAAATAAAATATGTGAAAGTATGTAAATGCAGTCAAAGAAACGTTCAAAAAATTTAGCACCATAATGATTACATTGGAAAAGAAGATTCTCAAAGTAATAAGCTAAGCTTCTATATCAAGAAAGTAAAAGAAAAAGAACCAAATAAAATTAAGCCAAGCAGGCATAAGAAAATAACAAAGCTAAAGTCAGCAATGAATGGAATTGAAAACCAAAAGCAACAGAAAAAAATCAACAAAAACAGAAGTTTGTTATTTGAAACTATTAATTAATCAATAAGCACCCGGCCAGACTGACCAAGAAAAAAGAAATCATATTTTAATTTCAGCAGTGGTGACATTCATGTGGGAACCTGGATGAAGTGGGGGGTTTTTTTGTTTGTTTTTTTGTTTGTTTGTTTGTTTGTTTGTTTGTTTTCTGGGGCTGGCTCAGGATGCCTTCAGGGCAGGTCTGGTAAGGCTTGAGGATCTGGGGATCGAACCACAGCATTCTGATTGCTTTGTTTAAGCAGTCACTTCAACAACTGAGCTAATGGGCAGGTCCCCAGGAACCTGATGAAAAGAAGAAAAAAGAAAGGAAACACAAATTACCAATATCAGGAATGAGAGAGGATTTATCTCTACAAACCTCATAGCCATTGAGGGATGATTAAAAAAATATTCTGAACAACTCTTCCTGTATAATTTCAACAAATGAAATGAAATAGAATAATTCTTGAAAACCATAATAACAAAATTGACTCAAGTATATTGATAATCTGAATACATCTACAACTATACATAAATTGGATCTGTAGTTTAAAATATTCCAAACAAAAAATCTCTGGGCTCAAATGGTTTTATTGGTGAATTTCACCAAACATTTAAATACTCTCCACAGGGGTGGCCAAATAGCTTAGCAGATTAAAGCACCTGCAAGCAGGTGCTGGGGCCAGGGGTTCCATCTCTGGGCCTGCTGTGCTGACCCCGCCCTCAGGGCTCACTCAGATGGCAATTGAGACTGGGCAGGGTGGTGCATGCCTGTAATCCCAGCTCTTGGGAGGCTGTAAACAGGTGGATCATATGAGTTCGATCTAGTAGCAAAACCCTGAACACCCTGTAGACCCTTCCCTAAAATAGAGAAAATAAATAAATTAGTAAATACTCTCCACAATCTCTGAAAAAACAGAAGAGGAGGAAACACTTCCCAACTCATTTTATAAGATCAGCACTTCCCTGATTCTAAAGTCAAAGATACTGCAATATCTGGCCAGGTGTTTATTGATTAATATTTTCAAAGATATTTCGAGAATAGAAAACTTAAATTGGGGGCTGGGGAGATGGCTCAGTAGGATAAGTGCTTGACTGGCAAACACAAGGATCTGAGTTCAATCCCCGGTTCCGCAAAAAAAAAAAAAAGAAAAAAAACTTAAATTAATAACCCCCTTGAATAGAACATGCAAAATCCAATCCAATTCAATATTATATAAAAATGCATAATACACCATGTCCAAATAGGGTTTATCCAGGGAAGGTAAGACTGGTTTGGTATTCAAAAATCAGTTGTGTAATCCATCATATTAACAGAAAAAAAACTATGTAATCATAATAATTGATGCAGAAAAGTATTTTTAAAAATTTCACACCCAAGCCAGGCATGGTATCATATGCCTGTAATCCAAGTTCTTGGGAGCCTGAGGCAGGAGGATTGTCATGAGTTTGAAGCCAGCCTGGACTATGTAATGAGTTCAAGGCCAGCCTGTACCACAAAGCAAGATTCTATCTCAAAAAATAAATAATAAATAAAATAAAATTCAACACCCATTCATGATTAAAAAACAAACAAACAATAGCAACAACAACAAAACAGGCCTCCCGACTAACCAGGAATGGATGTGAAGTTTTGTAACCTGATAAAGGGCCTCTATAGAAACCTAACAGGCAGTGTCCTAATCATAAAATGTCTGAATGTTTTCTTTGTCCCTAAAAATAAAAAAGAGACTCTCACAACTCCTCTTAATGCTGTGTTGAAAGCCAGTGCTATAGTAGGTACAACATGTACCGAAGTAAATACAAAGGCATACAGATTGGAAAGAAATACAACCATCACTAGCCTAGTTTCAGAGAATCTGAGTATGTACATATAAAAATCCAAAGGAGTGCGCAGAACAGCTCTAAAACTAATAAATGAGCTTAGCAAAGTTGCAGGGTACAAAGTGAACCTCACAAACGTCAATCATATTTCTATTCACAGGCAGTCAACAAACGAAAAGTGAAACTTAAAAACCACCAGAATTGATCAAAAAGTAAAAAATACTTGCTTAGAAGTCCAACAAAATATGCATAGTTTCTCTATATTAAAAAAATACAAAATGCTAATGAAAGAAATCGAAGATTTAAATGAAAATATATAAGTTCATGGTTTGGTAGGCTCAACATCTTTATGACACCAATTTTCTCCTTACTGATCTACAGATTTAGTGCAATCATAAGCAAATGCCAGAGGCCTTTTGAAGCTACAGACAACCTGATTCCAAAGTTTATACACAGAGACAATGAAACTTCTTTTTTTTTTTTGGTCCCATGACTCTAACTCAGGACCTTGTGCTTGCCAGGCAGGCGCTGTGAAGCTGAGCTGTATTTCTGGCCTGAAGTGATGACTTTGAGAAGCCCAAATAATTTTTAAAAAGATAAAGTCCTTTGTTCTTTTATTTTATTACTACTTTATATTTTTATTTTAAACCTATACTAGTCAATACGGCAGGGCATTGGCAAAGAGATGGACACACAGATCAATGGAATAAGATATAGATTCTAAAAATAAACCTACACAAATATGAGCTATTAAATTCAGATAGTTTTCAAACTTTGAAAACAGAGAAAGGCAGCAAATAGTATTTGAATAATTAGACATCCACATTAAAAAAAATATGAGCCTTGATGTAAACTTTATAGCTAACATGAAATTTAACTTAAAATGTACCTTAGGTATAAATTTAAAGCATAGAATGTTAACTTTAGCACCTTGAGGCACGCTGAGATGGTGATTGAGACTGGGCATGGTGGCATGTGCCTGTAATCCCAGCACTTGGGAGGCTGAAAAACAGGAGGATCACTACAAATTCGACCTGTGTAGTGAGATGCTGTAGACGCTGTACTAAATACATAATATTTTTTTTAAAAAAAACCTCAACAGTAAGAAAACAACTTACAAAAATAGGGAAGAAGTCAATGGAATGAAGAATAAAATCCGACCAGCTGGCATCTCAGTAGTCCCCACAGCAATGCCAATTTGAACTACAACGAGATGCCAATATACATGTATGTGCGTGACTGGCTAAAAGAATAATACAAACCCACCAAGACCAGCTGCAACTTTCTTTCCTAGTGCACCAAGGCCTTGTAGGAGTTGGTTCCGCCTACTTCCGTGTCCCAGTTAGCTTTGCATTATGGGCATCAAAGACCTGACATAAGCAACCTAAAAGGAGCAAAGACCTGTTCTGGCTTGTGGTCTCAGTCCATGGTGGTGTGCAGGGTCTGTGGTGGCACAGAACACCAGGCAGCATGGTGTGGTAAACAAGGCCCTGTGGCAGCAGGGACAGGAGAAGAGAAAGGCAGGAATGGCCAGGGTGGGCTGTCCCTTTCCAAATCTCCAGTGCCTAGCTTCCTTCCACTCCCCTCTCCCAAGGTTCCTACTGCCCTCTAGCACCAAGGGCTGGGGCCAAACCCTCAGCTCAGGGGTCTGGGGTGAGCATTCACCTCACACACCAGAACTCTCCAGCAGTCAGCAATCTCCTTTTCTCTTCTCTTAACTTCCTGCACTCCAGTCAGATTGGTCATCTTCCTCTTTATACAATGATCCTGTGCTCCAAGCATTTTGGGAAGCTGAGGTGGGAGGATTGCAAGTCAGAGTTGAGCCTGGGAAATTTAGCAATTTAGGGAGACCCTGTCTCAAAATAAAAAAAATTTTTTAAAAAAAGTTGAGGATGTAGCTCAGTGTGAAGGTCCTAGGTTCAATCCCAAGTACTGCAAAAACAAACAAAAAATTTCCTGCTTGCCTTGCGTATGTGGGACTGTTCCTTGTTAGGATTTTCCACCTGAATTTCCCATGGTTGATTCTTTCCTCTCATTTAGGTAAGTGACCAAATATTCTGTCTGACCACCAAAGCTAAAGCCCCCTTCCTGTGCTCCTGCTCAGTTAAACCCCACTCTTGGCCTTACATCACTTCCCTTAAGCTCTTACTCATTTATTTCTTTCTTGGTTTTGCTGCTTTCTGATCCTCTGGCACAACAGAACGTGCCCTCTACCTGCACAGGCTGATGCCTTGTTCTCTGCACTCCCGCCTCCAGGGCATGCCTAGCAAACGGTAAGCCCTGGGAAATAGCTCTAGAATGAATGAATGAATTCATTAATGAACTAAGTACAATTATGCATCACAGTTGGGGACTGAAGTACCTACAGCTCCCAAGGGTTCTTCCTCCGAAGCGAGGCTACCTCCCCAGCCCTGGGCTGCCCTGGTGACTGACCTCCATCATTTACAACTTCTGAAGACCCTTCCTCTATGCTGCGCATCATTCCAGAGGCGTAGATGACCCTCTCCGTGCTTTTAAAACTTAAGTGTAAAAAGTTTCAGTGACTTATGCACTATTTATCAGAGTTATGATGCAGTGCATGAAACTTTCCTTATTTGCAAAAGGGCTTAATCATTTCTTTAAACAGCCTCCTCCTTGCAGCGGCGGGGTAAGACTTCCTTCGTCCACACTGAACGGGGAATGTGGCCACAGTGTGGGTGGGGAGGACTCCACAGCTGAAACCCAGCCCACCAGGGATGCTGCGTTGGGCTGGTCCTGGGGTCACCAGCGCCCCCTCCCCTGCTTCCTTCCCAGCTTGGAGACGCTCTGGGGCACCTCTCTGATTCCCCGGACCTGCCCAACCACTGCCCACCCACTGCCCACGCCAGCACCGCCTGCACTTCTGAGGTCTCGCCCAGGGCAGGACTCACGAGGCTCGTGTCCTGCGGTTGTCTCCGCCTCCTCTCGAGGCCCCGCCTGCTTCGGGGTGCGAACCAGGCTCCTCCAAGACCCGACAGCCACAGCCCCCAGGCGTCCTCGGAGCCCCTGGGTTTCACTGGCGCGCGCAGCGGGGTCCATGGCAGCGCGGCCGGACTCTCAATCTCACCCTGACTGGCCGTGCTGTCTCACCGGGGTGCGGGCAGCCAGCGCCCTGAGCAACCCCGCCCGGGCTCCGGGAGAGCCGCCTGCAGGTGGGGCCCGCGCCCGGGCGGGGTGTCCTGTCCGCTCCAGGGACAGGTCCCCAGAGACCTACAAGTCCTCATTGATTCTAGTCACTGCTCCAGCGAGTCTTAAGTACAGGTATCAGAAACACCGAGGTTGGATTCACCATCGCTATGGGAGCTTCAATATTGAATTATTGTTAAATGGATTTCCAGAATGTTTTTGAATGTCTTACTATGTCATTTGATAACCATGCAATCGTCTTCTTCTTGATTCTTTTAAAAAATGAAATAATACAGGAGCAAGTCAAACAATTCTGACCCCAAATAATCCATATAAAAGTAATTTGTTTTTTATTTATTTTCTATTGGTATGAATTTATGAATGTGCTTTAATATAAATTACAAGATTCCAATGTTCTTTCCAAATCTGTTTTTTCTTCAAATTACTGTGCACCATATTTGAAACACTAAATTCAAAACAATGTTATTTAGTTATTACTAAAAAAGAAACAAACTGCTTGGTAGTGCATGCCTGTAATTCCAGTGCTCAGAAGGCTGAGGCAGGAGGACTGCCCTCAGTTCAAGGCCAGCCTGAACTACACAGTGAGACCCAGTCTCAAAAAAAAAAAAAAAAAAAAAGTCTCCAACAAACGACAAAAATCAATGACAATGAAAAAAGGTAGCATCATTTTGTGCTACACACCCAAAAGAAATGTGGTGATAATCCTCTCTTTAATTTCCCTGAGCGCTTGGGTCAGATGAAAAGGTAGGAAGCATATTGCAGATGCTGTTTCCTTGTTTCTGCTTCAAATAGCAAGTTAGTCCTCAAGCAAAAGATGCTGGGTATGCTAATAATACACATGACCTGGATCTATGCACCTCCCGACCCCAAGCCCTGCGGCGCTTCCCCACTCTTGCTGCACATCCCGAGTCCTGCCGCAGCGCCATGAGGCTTCCATTTCTCACACCAGGAGCCCCTTCACCCCTACACCACTTCTTATCATCAAGGCCTCAGGGTAAATGTCCTTTCCTGAAGATGCTTCACAAATCAGAACATACTCTAAACACTCTAAACAGTCCCCCCTGCCAGCCCGAGTATTTAGTGTCTTCCCTAAAGGAAGAAGGTCTAGACTAAGGGAGTGTGTTCAGTTCTGAAACCCGTTATCAAGTCCAGGCCTTGTTGAAGGATTCCTTATATGTACCTAAAAGCACATTCCTGGATTTCTTTTTTCCTCCTCCTCCTCCTCCTCCTCCTCCTC
>NW_004524753.1:3475227-3476464 GCF_000260255.1 Octodon degus | reverse complement strand
TCCTCCTCCTCCTCCCTCCCCCTCTTCTCCCTTCTCCTCCTCTTTTTCCTTTTCCTCCTCCTCTTCTTCTTTTTCCTCCTCCTCTTCTTCCTTTTCTTCTTCCTCTTCTTCCTCCTCCTCTTCCTCTTCTTCCTTCTCTTCCTTTTCCTCTTCCCCTTCTCCTTCTCCCCCTCCTTTTTTTTTTCTTTTACTTATTCCAAGTCTCAACAATCTGACAGGTCATATAGATTGCCTTTCAGCAGTAGGTAGAGCCTTTCAAACTGCATGATCTTCCAGGCAGGAGTGGGTATCTATCATTCACTGCCTGAGGTCGAGTCCATGGCAGGGCACATCTTGGCGGCACAGTATGGTGCGGTGACAGAATGCACAGTCTGGCCTGCTCACTGAGTGCTAACTCTACTGTGCTTGGGTGACAGAAGGGATCTTCCATTTTCTTACAAGCTGGAAAGTAACTGCAGCACCAACTGGGAGAAGGGACAGTGTTGTGCCTGGTTTTGGAGGCAGTACTGGAATTCTGCTATTGATACAAGTGAAGAACCAATCTGGTTTGGTCCACTTGGCATCCTATTTACAATTTGGATGAACAATCAGACATTTTCCAGGAAACTTACAGTTGGGGAAGGCTTTGCACATGAAAGAAGATGGTGGTACAAGCCCTCGTCTTCATTTTCACAAGCAGATCAGCACGGTGTGCTCCAGGAGCTCTGCCAGGGTCCTGTGCCACAGTCGTTCTCAACTCTGCACCTGAACGACCAGTGGCGCTCCTGCCATTTCTTGCTCAGTCTGCCATTGGGATGACAACAGCCTCTGTTGCTGTCCTTGATTTTTCTCTAGATTAGCTCCTTGTTTCTTCTTCTTTAATCGGGGCACTAACTCTTGGGTCCTCCTTTGCCCCTGCCCCACTTCTGCTAGCAATTCCTCTGGAAACATTCAAGCTCTGAGAGCAAACGGAACTGCATGTTCTGAGGGACTGCAGAACGCTTGGCTTTTTCTGTTACAGATTTGTAAACTTCAGATGTAGCCTTCAAAATCAGATTCTCTTTTCTTTTCCTTTTTTTTTTTTCTTTCTATTTTAGGGAAGGGTCTACAGGGTGTTCAGGGTCTCACTACTAGATCCGAGTCATAGTGATTTGCCAGTTTATAGCCTCCCAAGTGCTGGAATTACAGGTGCACACCCTGGGGGCGGGGCCAGCATGGCAGGCTGGGGTATCTAATACACACCCCACCCCCATCCCAC
>NW_004524753.1:3472217-3475127 GCF_000260255.1 Octodon degus | reverse complement strand
CCCACCCCCTACCCCCATCCTCTGTGCCTGCTTGGAAGTGCTTTAATCCACTGAGCTATTTGGCCAGCCCTAAAATCAGATTCTGGTCTGCTGCTAAGAAGGTGGAAGAGGCTTTGCTGACTCCAACACCCCACTGGACACACTTCCCATCTGGAAGCCTTATATAATCGTCGTCTTTTACTTCCTCTTCTCCACCAGGATTGAATCTTTTTACTTTGATAATGGAACTCAGCCCAGGCAACTTTCTCTTTAAAAGATTTTCTTCTCAGTACTTGTTTTTTCTGAGTTGTTTCTGAAGGGACTGTAAGTCTCTTCAAAGCCTCTAAGCACTCTGGTTCAGCTCAGCATCCCACAGTGCTGTATATTCAGTTTGCTTCTGCTAACATGGCAACCTCTTTAAATGAGCACCACTCTTTGCATGTTAACTTGTAGGTGGTTGATAAATGTCCACAGAAGGGGGAGAAGAACCACGTGAAAGTGTCACTCTCTCTAGGTTTTCTCTGATAAGCGATTCTTCTGCATAAAGCTGAGGCCTCCTACTCTGGATCAGTCAGGCTTCAGAGGATGCTGGCTCCCTCAGAGGTTTCACTGTTGCCATTACTCGGCAACTTGTAGAAACTATGCAATCTTTTTTCAAGTCTAATGCTAGATATGTCAAGGAAAGGCTGTCCCTCATGCTCATCTAAGGGCACATTATTATCAAAGATACTGATATCCGAGGACGTGGGACTAGAGAGTTCAGTTGTAACAGAGGGAAGTTTATCCAATATGCCATGAGGCCATATGGTGACTCAACCTGTGTTGTTCCTAGAAACAGGGGCAGGGCCTCTGTCATCTCGTCTTCCTTGCTGGCCACCAACACCAGAGGGTAGCTCTTCACCAGCACAAGCTCCTCATTCCTGCAGTTTCCCCTCCATGGCTCTCCAGATCCCATCTGGCAGCTGATCAGCGTGTGGATCTCCACAGCACTGTGCAGCTTTGCTTACCTGGAGGGGACCCCGGCTCCCACTCAAGGCCTGACAACCAGCATCTGGCTTCTGGCCTCACACACACATTCCTGTTCCCTCTGTTAGATGATTGTTCCCCACGCTCCCACTTTCTATGTCCCTTCATTATAGTTCTCTTCACACTGAGTGGAAACCATTAATGGGTAGCTCTTCGTGCTTTGTGGACACGGTGTCTTCATCATCTTGATGTCCTACATAGCTAAGACTCAGCTATAATCAACAGGGAGACAGACACAAGTAGTTAGGGCTCGAACACAGTGTCCTCTGTGAGTCTGCAAGAATATTGAAGGACAGTCAGAAATCCCCTGAGTTCTAGCACCTAAGCTGTCTGTTTAAGGACTGGGTTATAAAACAACAAGCCTGCAAGCCTGTACAGGCGATGCTTCTGCTTCACAAGGGCCTCAGGAACCGAATCCCCAGCTCATGACTCCACCATCCTGGTTTGCAACAGCTGGCTCAGGTGTGAGATGTGGCATCTGCTCCAGACAGCAAGATGGAGAGAAGAAGTAAGAAGACGAGGCAAAGAGCATATCACAGAAAAATTCTCAGAAGCACCTTCGATATCCCACTGGATCTCATTAGTCACATGGCTGTATTTGCCTGTGGTTGCAAGAATAAGAAATGTACTATATGTCATCAATTCTGAAATACACGTGTTTCACATTTCAACAGCTTGAGAGCATGTATATTTGCTTCCTGTAGTTACAAGGGACCGTACTGAGCTATTTTACTTAAAGTTTCTATTTGAGTTCTTTAGGGTCACACCATTCATGTGGGTTCATACTACAAACCTACCTGTGTCCTGATCTGTGGTTAGCTTTCTTAGCTGGTGATTCTCCACCCAATCAGTGCCAAGGTTTGGCATGAAAGTTGCTTGGCTGCCTCTTTTTTCTTAGGGGACTAATCCTTCCTGTATCTTGGCTCTGCAGGTGTGAATTCTGGTTACCCATATTCACACTGTGGTATCCTATGGGCTCACCTTCTTGAGTATTCTTTCTTCTTGTTTTATAAAGAGAACTAATGAAGTATAGCATTATATTCTGGCTCACCACGGGTCCAGCTAAAATTCTAATAACATGACAGACAAGTAGAACAGGGAAGTACAATAAGAAATTCCTTGAATTTCTGGCATCTAAACAGCATATTTCATGATTGGATTACAAAACAACAAAAGCCAAACTCACACAAAAAAATCACATTTGTGGATGATTTCAGAGGTTAAATTGGAAGTTTAGTATATTCTAGAAGTATAGAAAACTCTGTGTCCTCATAAAACAGAATTTCATTTGAGCCCAGAACTGGCTTCGCATTTTGTCTCTATTTTTAATTTAATTTAGTTAATTTATTTATTTATATTTTAGGGAGAGGTCTACAGGGTATTCAGGGTCTCACTACTAGATCAGACTCATAGTGATCCACCTGTTTACAACCTCTCAAGAGCTGGCCTGCGCCACCATGCCCAGTCTCAATTGCCATCTCAGTGTGCCCTGGGAGTGGGGCTGGCATGGCAGGCCCAGGGATCAAACCTCCAGCCCCTGCACCTACTTGCAGGTGCTTTAATCTACTGAGCTATTTGGCTGGCCCAGCATTTGTCTCTAGTTTAGGGATCTCTGTTCGTACCCTACTTCTCTACTTTCCTACACGTGTGTGTGTGTGTGTGTGTGTGTGTGTGTGTGTGTGTGTGTATTCGCACGCATGACAGTTTGAAACAATAAACATGAGAGACTGAGGATAGAAGAAATGAGTTACTCCAATTTGGCTTTAAATTATCCTTTCCCTCCCTGACCCCTCTGTAGACAGCAGAGCAATTACCTCATGCTTGTAAGGGAAACAGCTCAATATTACATGTTAAATAGATAGAAGGGTGTCTCCAGAAGTACTCATTATAATTTTATTCAAGGTT
>NW_004524753.1:3448232-3469512 GCF_000260255.1 Octodon degus | reverse complement strand
CTTTCAAAATGATAGCTATGCAGGACTATGTAAAATATATTAGATGAACCCATTTAAAAGGTCATTGAAGATTTCTACAAAACAGTATCAATCTTATATCAGCTTATATACATATTTTTTCATGTGTGTGTGTGTGTGTGTGTGTGTGTGTGTGTAAAAGATAAGGAAGAAGTAATGTAAAGTCAATGGAAATGGAAATATACTTTTTAAAGTTTCTAATACTAGGAGAAAATATCATACCATGTCTTATAATTAGATTGGTTTTCTTTTTTTTTTTATTTCCAAAGGGACTTTTTTTTGGGGGGGGGTTATTTTTACTATTTTCTTTTTTGGTACCAGGAATTGAACTCCGGGCCTTGCACTTGATAGTCAGGCACTGCGCCACTAAGCCCCATCCCTGGCCCCTTTTTTTTTTTTTTTTTTTTTTTTTCAGAACCAGGGATTGAATTCAGGTCCTTGCGCTTGCCAGGGAAGCATTTATTCCACTGAGCCATCTCCCTAACAAATGATTATTAATGCCTCCTATGTGGCATCCCGTATATTCCATAATTGGAAGTCAAAGATAAATAAAGGCTCTGTAAGGGCCCATAGTCTTGTGAGAGGTGTGTGTAGAAAGCTAAGTGCCTGCTTAGGCAAGCACAGGGATCAGGGTTTGACCCCGGTACCACATGCTGCACTGGCCCTGCCCTCGGTATGCTGAGCCAGCCAAGACTGGGCGTGGTGGGCATGCCTGTAATCCCAGCATTGGTGAGGCTGAAAACAGGAGGATCACTACAAGTCCCAGCTGCATAGTGAGACCCTGTACCAAATACATAAAATTTTTAAAAAAATTTTTTTAATTACAAAAAAGAGAAAGCCACAACAAAGAATGTTTCAGGGTCTTCATAAACAAAAGAACTCAAAGTGGTAACTGTTTTTTTTCCAAGGGGAGGGGCCTTTGCCTGAAAGGGGCCCTTTGGCTGAGTTGAAAGATAGGCATTAGCACAGGGAGGGAGAGGGTCAAGGGCATTCAGGAAGCACACCACAGGGACGGGACACAGATGCCAGAAAAGGGAAACCACTTGGTCTTGTCAGGATCCACAAGCTACGCAGTGTGGCTGGCTTTGGGTACCTAGCCAGTGTTTGAAGCACATCATCAAGACAGGAAGTGTTTGGGGTGACAATGTGAAACCTTGCCTCTGCCAGTTTGCCAAAGGTGTTATATTTTCATAAATTTTGGAAACTGTTTGATATCCCATACTTTGAAATCTGTCCAGGTAGGAGTATTTACAACACTGAAATCATAATCACTATCCTCTACTTAACCATCACTAAGCATACCCTCTGCCCAATCCTGGAGTGGATAGCTTTTGCTTGTTTGTTTGTTTACATAAAAGTGAGATTACAAATGCATCATTTATGGCTAATCTATTTTTTAAAAGCTCCCAAGATAGTAAGTATAAAGCAGGGCAATGTGAGAAATCAGTTGGAAGGTCAACGTTTTGCCAATTATTAAGGGCTTGATAAAAGGAGTGGAAAGACATGGGTTTCCAAAGGCTCTGCGAGAGTAGAAAAAAATCCAATAATAGCTCTGGAGTTGACAGACATAAGGGTGGAAATAAAGGAGATAGGCTGAAAGGCTAGTAATGGCAAACAGATATGTTTGCATGACAGCAATAAAATTATGTACTATTAAGTCCTCCTTCTGTGTGTCTGTGTCTCTGTCTGTCTCGCTCTGTCTCCATCTGTCTGTAGGTCTCTGTCTCTGTCTCTATGTCTCCTTTATTTCTGTACTGCTTATATAAATGATTAGGGGACAATTGGGAACAACCCAAAAGTAGATAGCATGATCAAATGCCAACAAAGGGCCCTAAGGGACCACGCCTGTTTCATACCAAGAAGGATGTGCCTGGGGAGCCAGAGCTCACACAAAAATCCTGGAGTTAATACAGTAGCTACGCACACAACCTAGTAACAAGGATCAACACCCTGTAAACCTCCAACCCAAGAGGTGGTAAGAGTCAAAGCTCTTACCAGGAGTAGTCTGTAACCAAGCTCAGACTCTGAGCAGCCAGAACTGGAACTCCGCGCATCTGAAGTCCCTGCTTACAGAGAGAACCTGACTGAGAGCCTCTGGTGGGAAGATTGTCCATGTCCATCACCCCTCCTCTGCCCTGGGAGCAGCCTGGTTCCCTCCAGGCTCATGTGGAAGTCTGAATAAAAAGCCTGCTTTTCTTCTAGTCACCTTTCCACTGTTTCTGAACCTGGCTCCAGTGACATGTCCCTCTGCCTACATTTTCTTAGCATCAGTCCCTTCTTCAGCACTGTTGTGTGGTTTCCATGACCACCTCTATGTCCTCTTCATCTTAGAGATTGTTTCTTCAACAGGTTCACCAACCTTGCAGTTCTATGCTAACTTTAACATTAGTTTTTAAGGAATTATTTGGGCTCATAAATACTTGTTACAATGCTCCTCTTCCTATTATCAACCAGACTGGAGGCCAGCAAGATAGCTCAGTGGACTTGCCTGCTTAGGCAAGCTTAGTCAATCTCAGGGACAGTAGTTTGATCCCCTGCATGCCGCACCAGCCTTGTCCCTAGGGTGAGCTGAGCCAGCCACAGAATGTGGACGTAGTGGCACAGGCCTGTAATCCCAGTGCTTGGGAGACTGAAAGCAGGAGGACCACCATGAGTCCCAGCTGTGTAGTGAGACCCTACAACAACCAAATACATCAACCAGATTGAGGTAAGATATACAGCTGCATACTACAGGAAAAAATAGAAAAACTGTTATTAAAAAAGATCTTTTAATTCTCCAGAAGAGGTTATACAATGGGAAGAATTAAGCCTAATTATTGGTTGCATTACATACTAATGATGACGTACTCCAAACACATAAGCCCTCAGCTGTCTCTGTTATTCCCAAATTACGCTATGGATTTGAAATTTCTCTGCCTTTTACAAAGGAAGCAGGAAAATGTCACCCTTTATGTTGTTTACCCCTTAGTCAAAGACAATTCTAGTAAATTGACATTTATTTTATAAGTGTGCAATAGCAGGCTAACTCAGCCGGCTCAGGCTGTTCAGCTCTACAGATTACAAACAAAAGCCTCCCTTTGGTACTGGCCCTCGACCAGCTCCTGGGAAGTGACCGCAGAGTCCTTGGACTATCCAGAGTGATTAAAATGTTTTAATATGCCTAAGGTCTTAGGACACATTGTACTAGCTTGAGGAGAGAGCATCCATTAACATTTGACTTATGGTAAATGTATGTCTTTTATTTTTATTTTTTTGGTTTGTGGGGATTGAACTCAGGACTTTTGCACTGAATGACAGCCCCAACATCCCCTCCCTGTTTTTGAAAAATTTTTAAGCAAGGTCTCACTATATTGTTTGAGCAAGGGCTCAAATTTATACCCCTCCTCCCTCAGCCTGCCAGAGTACTGGGATTACAGGCAAGCACCGCCATGCCCAGATGATTGTATGTTTTTAATACCTTTGGGCCAAGAGGTATCATTAGATTTCTGGAGGACTTGAGGCTGAGGTGCTAAGGTCCATCATATGGGGTGCTAGATGCCTCTGTCCCTGTGTTCCAGGGAAAGCCCTAAAGACCAAGGACAGGGAAAGCCTCCCTGGTTGGCAATATTTTGCATATCTGGCCACGTATTGTGTCTGGGAGAATTAACTGCACCTCACGACACCAGTGGAAGCTTGTGCTGAATTTTACCTGAACTTTCTCCACGTTCTTCCCTTTGCTGATTTTCCTTTGTATCTTTTCACTGTTAACAAATTACCACCATGAATATGAGATTCTCTGAGGTCTATAGTCCTCCTGGCAAATAATCAGAATTGACAGTGGCCTTGGAGACTCTTGACACAGCAATGTAGGTATCAAATTTATTCTCTCTCAATGTGTGCTCATTATGGTGTGGGTCTAAAAATGTCCTCCCAAAGTCTCATGTGTTCAGAGGTGGGGGCTCCTGGAAAGGGAGTGGATCACTGGGATGCTGTACTCATTTCCGAGTTGCTAGGCCAGTGGTAGCAAACCTACGGCATGCGTGCTGTAGTGAGCACACAGAGCCCTCTCTGGGCATGCAAACCAAGTGGCCCCAGCAGGCAAACATTGGCTATTTAGGTTTAACTGCAGTATTGGCACTTCGTGATAAGCAAGTGGGTTTTTGGTTGCAGTGTGGGCACAGAGTCCCTAAAAGGTTCACTAACACAGTTGAAGATGAATGTGTTGGAGAAGGTGGGGTCTGGGTAGAGGTAGTCACTAGGGGTATGACCTGAAAGGGCTATTTTGAGACCGGGTTACATTGGGTAGCCCAGGCTGGGTGGAACCTGCGATTCTTCTGTTGAAACCTCAAGTGCCAAGATCACAGGTAGGTGCTGGAAGGGTTTATTCTTATCCCTGTCCCCTCCCTTCTCTCTCTGCTTCCTGGCTGCCAAGGTGTGGGCAACTGCCCTCTTGAGGGCCCTCCCACCCTGCCAGTTTTGCCTTAGAGCCAGCTTACCATGGACTGAGCCCTCTGAGACTGTGAATCAACCAACTGTGAGCCAAAATAAACCCTACGTCCTTTAGGTTGCAGGTATTGGTTATTTTGTCCCAGCAATAAGGAAATGACTAATACTATTATCAGCCATACAAGGGTCATTTACTGAATAGTCAATACATTTCATCCTGAGTTATTTAAAATGTCTATCTCTAGTCCAACATAACAGGCAGTGACAGGCCTAATCTTTATGGTCTGTCTCAGACTACAATGGAGACCCCATTTCCCAACCCAGTGACAAGAGAATCAATGTTTCAGTTCCAGATGTGGAAAGGTCAGAGGTGGCCTACCCAGGCTAAGATAGTACCACCACCGAGGACCAGTGCAAGTAGCAAAGGACAGGCTTTGGCTGCAGCTCACATCTTTGTCTCCCAGAAAGCAAGGTTATTGAAAGATCTATGCTCAGGCCGGGGAGATAGCTCAGTAGAATAAGTGTCTGCCTGGCAAGTGCAAGATCCTGAGTTCAGTTCCTGGTACCACAGGGGAAAAAAAAACAAAACAAAACAAAAACAAAAACAAAAAATGTTTATTCCTACTGTAACTACTGTATCCGACAGGTTTAACTAAGAACACATGCGGTGTCTGGGCCACCAGGCTGGTGTCTCTTCATCCCTGGTGGCCTCTCCACAGTGTTAATTACATTGTTTGTGCTGAAATCTGAGTTAGTCATGAATTTCTTAAAATAATTTAGCCATAAATACATGTATTCCTAAAGTAGTTTTGTTTGAGCTTTGCAAAATTTGTTCTTTAAATATTTTGGATACTAACGTTTTTCACCTTTTTAATGGTAGCTATAATAAAATGGAACTTACTCTGCTATCAAAAAAATAAAATAAAAATAAAATGTCTAACCCTCCACAAATATCACTGTATTTCTTACTATAGCTTTATAATACATCTTAAAATCTAAGAGGGCCTATTTTACCCTGTTATTATTAGGCCTTTGTTCTTCTATAGAGAATGTTAGGTCTATGTACCAGTTGCTAAGAAAAAACATAAAGGATTTTGTTTTGAATTTTATTGTATTTTCAAAATAATTTTGGCCTGGGGGGAAGGAGATGAGAGTGCCCCAAGGTGGTATTTCCCATCCCCTGTCCTAAAGTCAGTAAAAACAAATCCACACACAATAATAATAACCATTTTGGGGGAATGGCTTTTCATAGTCATTGTTCTTAGTCATGAAGAGGATCATTCTTCATTTACTTGCATGAACTATTCATCATTCACTCATATTTTGTAGTTCCCAAATCCTGGCACAGTTTCTCCCCAGAGATATCATCCAGACTTCTGATCTTATTATGAGTGGTATTATTTTATTTTGCAATTAGAATTGGATATTATTATTTTATAGGTTTTTATACATTGGTCTTATAGACCTAACTTTTTAAATTACTTCCTTTCTTTTTTGAGACTGGGTCTCGCTATATAGTTCTGGATGGACTTAAACTAATTGTGTAGCTCAGACTGGCTTAGAAATTAAAGCAACCCTCCTGCCTCAGCTTCCTGAGTGCTGGGATTACAGGCTGGCCCAGCTACAGCTTTCTTGAACTTTTTATTAAACACACTTTTTTTTTGGAAAAATGAAGGTGAGTGAGCCAAAAATAAACCTTTTTTTTTTTTAAAGTAGGCAAACACATCTAGCAACATGAGAAATTTAATTTTACTGTTTCCAGTTTTTATTCACTTATTAAATTTACTAGAGGATAAACTGTTTTCAAGGTTTTTTTTTAATGTAGGAGTTTACATCATCTGTAAAACTTATTATCATTGGATTGTTTTATTTTTGTGAATATGGTAAAACTGATGTACATATATTATAAAGCATCTCTGTAGTTTCATGATACATTTCCAGATTATTAATATGGTTGAAAATATTTTCACATTTCTTAGCCATCTGGATTTCCTTTCATATGAAGTGTTATATAGTCAAATTGTTCAAAAGCTGATTATCTCTCCCCGAGTCATAAGAATCAATTTAGTATCACAATACTAATTTTTGCTTGTTTTGTGACCAGTTATAAGTGCTGCAAATATGTTCTTCTGGGGGGTGCTTTATATTTCGATCCTTTAGGTAAGACTATGGATGCTTATTACTGTTCCTGTTAGTTTTGCTATACTTTCTAAAAATGTTCCAAGTAAAAATAAAAATAAAATGGGTTAACACATTAGCCAAAAAGATAGCAAAAAAAGTAGAGAATTTTAGGCAGAAAAAGTGAAAATAAAAACACCATGAAATGAAATACAAGAGGGGAAAAGTAAGGAAATCACTGTTGGCTAACAGATCAATTTAAATTTTTTATTATATTTAAAATTGCTATTAAATATCATTATATGATAACATTCAGGTCAATGCATTCACTAAATGAAAATAACTTAGTATTTAATAATGAAAACAATAAAAATAAACTTCAAGCAATATAAAAAGCATTTAAATATGGTGCTATTTTTCAACATATTAAATTTCATTGTATTTAATACATTATTTACATAAGTAAAACACATAATCAAGCACTACAGTGATAAAACTTTGGCTTATAAGAGCATCAGGTACAAGACAGTCTTTTTTTTTTTTTTATGTATTTGGTATAGGGTCTCACTAAACAGCTTGGACTCACAGTGATCCTTATGTTTTCAGCCTCCCCAGAGCTGGCGGTACGCCACCCCACCTGGACTTGGTCGCCTGCTCAGCACACCCTGGGGGCAGGGCCACAGTGTGTGGGACTGGGGAGCGAACCGTGGTCCCTGAGCTTACCAAAGCAGGAGCTTAGTTAGCAGAACTACCTCCCCGGCCCCACAAGACAGTCTTGCTACAAGCATTAACCTAATTTTAAACAATCTAATAATTAAAAGTCAAGTTTACTAGTTTACTAGATGGACGTGGTGGGGCATGTATGTAATCCTAACTCCTTGGGAGGCTGAGGTAGGAGGATTTAAAATTTAAGATCAGCCTGGATAACTTAGCATGGCCTGTCTCAAGTACATAAGGGCTCAGGATGTATACAGCTCAGGGGCAGAATGCGTGCCCAGCATCCACAAGGCCTGGGTTCAATCCATAGAACAAGAATTGAAATAGTCAAGTTATCAACTTGGCCAAAGGCTATTATAAGATCCTAATCAAGCTATCCCTCAAACGCTACTGGCTACTGCCTTGTAATGGCAAATAAGTTTAAAATATGAAAAGCACAAAAATTTTAAAAAATTGAGTTCCACAAAGCAGTAAAACAAT
Source organism: Octodon degus (assembly GCF_000260255.1). Taxonomy (NCBI): domain Eukaryota; kingdom Metazoa; phylum Chordata; class Mammalia; order Rodentia; family Octodontidae; genus Octodon; species Octodon degus. The sequence continues at coordinate 3,461,754 of NW_004524753.1, read as the reverse complement.
GATCCCAATTAAATCATATTTTTATTTTATTTATTTTTTGTGGCACCAGGGATTGAACTCAGGACCCTGTACTTGCCAGGCAAGCACTTATTCTACTGAGCTATCCCCCTGGCCCCCTAAACCATATTTTTAGATAAGAATACATTGAGAGTGCAAAAATATTGAGAAACCACTTAACATAAGCACCACTGTTTTCTTTTACAAATATTAATAAAAACATCACAGAAATGCAACCATGATTTATTTATTCATTTATTTATTTGATACAGAGTTTCACTATGCAGTTCAGACTCATAGTGATCCTCCAGTCTCAGCCCCCCCAGTGCTGGGACCAGGTATACCTGGATCAAATTTGGGTCCTTGAGCTTGCCAGGCAGGTGCTTAGACTGCTGAGATATCTCCTCAGCCAAAGGTTTTAATACACAATAATCAACTCAATTGCACATTTTGCTCTTGAGGATTAGAATGGAAATAAAATGACTACACAATTTTTCTTATTTCACAGGTTTGTGAAAATTACAAACACAATCGTCAAGAAATGAAACAAGGGCCATGGAGATAGCTCAGGGGTCTAAGTGCCTGCCTAGGCAAGTGCAAGGACCAGGGTTCAATCTCTGGTACCACATGTCGTGCTGGCTCTGCCCCAGGGATGCTGAGCTGGCAACCAAGACTGCATGTTGTGGTGCACCCCGGTAATCCCACCTCTGGGGAGGCTGAGACATGAGGATCACCAGAGTCCAAGCTGTGTAGTGAGACCCTCTACCAAATACATAAATTTTTTTTAAAAAATGAAAAATGAAACAATGCTATTAGAAGTTCTACATTAAAGGGGGGGGGCAGGCCAGACAGCTCAGCAGATTATAGCACCTGCTTTGGCAGATGCAGGGACTTGTTTGATTTTGGGCACCACATGCCATGCCAGCACCACCCCCAGGGTGCACTGAGAGGGCGACTAAGACTGGGCATGGTGGCATACGCCTGTAATACTAGAGCTTGGGAGGCTAAAAACAGGAAGATCACTACGAGTCTGATTTGTGTAGTAGGATTCTGTACTAAATACTTAAAAATAAATAAATTTTTAAAAATTACTTTCAGTCTTAGACTATTTTAAAAAAGTGAACCACGTGCTTATTCATAAAGTAACTTTAAATAAGAAAAACAAAAATGAGCTTAATATTCTTTTTATTTTTTTTTTATTTTAGGGAAGGGTCTACAGGGTGTTCAGGGTCTTACTACTAGATTGGACTCGTAGTGATCCGTCTGTTTACAGCCTCCCAAGAGCTGGGATTAAAGGCACACGTCACCACGCCCAGTCTAATGAGCTTAATATTCTAAGCAGAAATCCTTCTCCTGGGCTGGGGAGATAGCTCAGTAGAATAAGTGCTTGCCTGGTAAGTACAAGGTCCTGAGTTAAATCCCCAGTCCTCCCCTCAAAAAAAAAAATCCTCCCACAGATAACAGTGTGACATTATTTTCCTGCAGGTAACCACACATGTTAGTTCTGTGACACTAATATTCTTCACAGAACTCATAATAAATTTTAACTAAGAATGTTCATGAACTATCTGAAGACACAGGACCAAATATAGCAGTTCAACATCAATCAAGTGGTTAGTAAACACTTAACAAATATGTTTATATTTACTATGATAAGAAAATAACATTCTGATTCCATTTATTTTCTTTTCAAAAATGATCTCTTAGGCTGGAAAATAGCTCGATGGCATAAGGGCCTGCCTGACAAGGCAAGGTTCTGAGCTTGACCCCCAGTACCCCATGCTGTGCCAACCCCGCAGGATGTAATGGCACATGCCTATAATCCCAGTGCTGGGGAGGCTGAGACAGGAGGATCACTATGAATCCAAACTGGCTAGCGAGACCCTATATCAAAACACACAAACAAAGAAATAGCTCTTGCAGGATTGATTTGTAATTGATGTATAATGGAGATAAAATTTTCATCATTTTAAATAGATGGTATTAAGAAGTAAATTAATATCTATTTATTGGGGAGGGATTATAGGAGTTGCCTTTCTTAAATAAATCTATACAGTTAAAATAAAGAAGAGTAAATTCATTGATTATAAAAATAACAAGTTTCAATGATGATTTTAAAAGTATTCAAAATTCATTTAAAAAATATATCAAGGGTATGTCTCGGATTGTTTGGCTTTATTTTCTTTGATGTTGAATGCTTCGTCATCAGTTTTGGCCTGGAATGAAGAAGAATACAAAATTAAATGCAGGAGATTTTTTTCTTTTACTATTATCTAAAGAGAATACAAAGTAGTAAAAAAAAAAAAAATTAAAAATGACTAGAAATGATACAGAGCTTCACCAAACAAAACAAAAGGAATTTGACAGTGGCTGTTGTAGCGCATAGTGTTGTCTTCACATTGGTTGTTCAGATTACCAGATATAAGCATGAAAAATTGGTTTTAAAGGTTTTAAGAAATTAAAAAAGAAAAGAAAAACATTAAGCGTCAACTGCTCCCTTCTGTAGATCAGCAGAAACCGGAAGTAGAATTATCTAAGCCATTGTACATACACACAAAAATATCCCCCCATCTTTTTCCTCACCCCAGTTTTTCCTTCCCTTTGAAGATTCTTTCCCTTTCACAGTATCTATTATACCTTTCAGATTTTAAAATGCAGGAGATTTTAAAAAATAATTTTGCAAGTAATTGATTTGATTTTCATTTGTGTATTTGGTACAGGGTCCCACCACACAGATCAGACTCATGGTGATCCTTCTGTTTTCAGCCTCTCTAGCACTGGGATTACAGGCATGCACCACCACGCCTGGACTCTGTCGCCAGCTCAGCGTGCCCCGGGGGCAGGGCCAGCATGGCATGCGGGACCCAGGATCAGATCCTGGTCCCTGTGCTTGCCAAAGCAGGTGCTTTGTCTGCTGAGCTATCTTGCTGGCCCAAATAACTGATTTTTAAAATCTTACTTTAACGATTTATAAAAGCAAAATTTCACATCTCCTAAAAATGAGATCCCAAAACATACCAGTTTCCAAGCTAGCACTGCTAAAGCTAAATTAGTCCTACCTCTTTGTTTTTGCTACAGTCTTCTGTACTTTGCTTGAGGTACCTTTGGAGGTAAGAAAAGTAAAACAATTTTATAGTGAGCACATGAAATAACTGAAAGGCTTTATGCAAGTTTAAAGTTAAGTTTTCTTTGTAATTTACTAGTAAGCACACTTAATTCAACATTTTGGAATGTGAGTGTAACAGTACCAAAAAACAAGTCTGAGAAGCTCTCCAGTTGCATAAATATAATGATTTTGCCATGGAGCCTTGGGAAATGTTCTCCGAAGAACTTTTTTAAATTTTTTTTTTGCGGTACTGGCAATTGAACTCAGGACCCTGCGCTTCCCAGGCAGGCACTTATTCTACTGAGCTATCTCCCTGGCCCATTCTTTTCTAATTAAAACCCTCAGCTCCTTAAACCTGTGAACTCATTCTGTATTAAATTAAACCCAAACTGGTGTGGTTTTTTTTTTACATTCTCAGAAACTACTGGCTTGAGGTATTTTAACTCATCATTAAGTAATTAACATCTTCCTAAATAGCAACATATACAAACTACCTTTTTAATAGTATGCATCTTAGATTTAGCAATCTCATTGATAAAATACATTCTTAAAAAATTAATTTAGTAAACTATATTCTTAGAAAACTGTTCTTCATGACTGCAAACTCACCAGTACTTCTGGAGTTTTCCTTGGCTTGGTTGACTAGATTAACTCTATCATTTCTCAGTTCTTGGATAATGCCTTTATTTAAACAAACATCCACATGCTTGTTGAACTGGGTAAGGTCTGAAGTCTTTTGTTCTAGATTACAAACAGGACAAACTAGGGTGTGGGCAGCTGCCACTTTAAATGCAAAAGACTGGTGGGAGTCTTGCCCAGTTAATGACCCAACATCTGCATTTTCTAGAGAAACAGCCCCAGTAGACCTGGTGGGAAAGCCAGAAGGCTCCTCTTCGCTGTGTTTGTTCCTTAAAGGTTCCACACTTCCTGGTTCTGAGGAGCTCTCTCTAGTCTCTACCACACCAACACAATCTTCTGAAGTGACTTCTACATTTTTCTGATGAGTCTCAAAATCTTGCTTCTCCCAAAGTGAAAAAGAATGATGTGCGTTTTCCTTCTGGTTACTATCAGCAGAGAAAACATATGAACACGTGAACACCTTAGCGTTTTCACTGACTGAAGGGCCATCAAGACACGCATCCACATGTTTATTAAAGGCTTCCAGACTGATGCTTCCTGGATCCCTGAAGCAAACAGGACAAGTAAACCTCTGATAGCTCTCCGAACTCTTTGATGTTTCTAAATTCTCATGAGTCTCCTTTATAACTTGGAATGGCTGTGGTGTCTGTAAATTTTGTCTATCCACAGCTTCACAGTGAGGTGTGTCCTGGTGGCTCCATTTCATTTCTGATCGTTTCTTATCAAAAAAGCTCTTCTCATGAGACACTTTTAGAGGTTTTACAAACTGATCTTTATCAGTTTTCTCAACTCTATGCCCAGTGGCTGACGAAGTCTGGCTCCCAGCCTGTAAGAAGCCAATGATGCTCCTTTGTTGGTGTTTTCGGTCTTCTTCACTGGGAAAACTAGATACCCGAACACCTAAATAAAACCAATGACAATTAATCCCTTGTAAAGTCAACAAAGCCAATTCAATCCCCATGAGTAAAACCATTTTACATGACACTGTTATGACACAGGTACAAAAAGCTAGGTAGAGAGAATAAGGCAACACTAAAGACAGATATAGATTTGTTTTTCCTTGCTGTGCCGGGAATCTAAGCAGCACATTGTGCATGCTAGGTATGTGCCCTACAATCAGCTATACTCATAGCCCAATAGTTTCTTTTCTTTTCTTTTTTTTAATGTTGCCTCTATTTATTTATTTTTTTTATTTTTTGGCAGAACCGGGAATTGAACTCAGGCCCTTGCCAGGCAGGCACTTATTCTACTGAGCCATCTCCCAGGCCACCCAATATTTGCTTAATTAAAGAATGCTTTTAACTAGGTATGATAGCACAAGCCTGTAACTCTAGCACTCTAGGAGGTTGAAGCAGGAGTTTCACAAGTCCAAAGATAGCCCTGATAACTGAGCAGCTTAATGGATCTTGTCACACACACACACACACACACACACACACACACACACACACACACAGGCTGGAGTATGGCTCAGTGTGAAGGCCCTGGGTTCAATCTTCTGTGCTCAGGAAGGGCAGGAGAAGACTTTTCCAGAGCCCACTGTATGAACAGAACTTTGCTTTCTTTTATAAAACTGGGTGTCATGAAATATAACCATTCTACTGGAGTTGGCATTGTTATAGAGCTTTAAATTTGCATAAGGCGTACAATGCCATTAAAGACAAAATACAACTAATGGGAATTAGTTATAGACTCTTTAGCTTTTGTTTTTTAAACAGTTTTGCTTTTTAAAGAGCAATTTTAGGCTCACAGTAAATCTGAGTAGACGGCTCAGAGACTTTCCACGCATGCTCTGCTTCCGCATGCACACAGCCTCCCTCCTGTCAACATCCTGCACTGAAACGGCACATGGGTCACACGGATGCACCTCTGCTGACACAATACTAGTGTCAAAAGTGCACAGCTTACAGGAGAGTTCACTTTTGCACATTCCTGGCGTTTAGACAAATTGATAATGACATGCGTTCACCATTACAGAATCATACAAAATAGTAACATCACTGCCTAAAAATCTGCTGTGCTTGCTCACTTCTTTCCTTCAACCTAAACAACCCATTTTCTGTTTTTGTGAGACAGGGTCTCATCATGTAATTCAGGCTGGCCTTGGACTCACTGTGCAGCCCAGGATGGCCTCAAACCTGTGGCAATCTTTCTGCCTCAGCTCTCTGAGTGCTGAGATTACAGGTATGTGCCACCATGCCTGGCCCCTGATATTTTTATTGTCTCTATTGTTTTGCCTTTTGGGGAACACCTTACCTTGGTTCAGAAACTCAGTTCTCTCCACAAACAGGATGAGAACAAAATCTAATTTTCCCCTACAGTCAACACTGAACCTAACTACTGAATGTGGTTTGGTTCCAACCAACTTGGTTTGTGACTAGAATGGTAGAATTGAGTTTGTGAACCGAGGTATCACTGTAGTTGGACTCATATGCATGTAGCCTTGTCAGATTGGCTTCGTTACCTTAACATCATACATTGAAGTTTCCTCCATGGCTTAATGGCTCATTTATTTTATGTCATGTATATTATTCTGTGGTCTGAAGGTAAAATAGCCCGTTCATTTACTGAAGGATATCTTGGTTGCTCCCAAGCTTCTACAAACACATGCTTTTGTCTCTTTTGTCACTTTATTCTAGAGGTTTCACTGTGTGCTACCTTCCATATGTGAAAGTATGAGTAATGACCAAATCTTAGCAGTAAAGTAGGCATCTGGAGTGCTTACCTACAGCATGTAAGTTCTCTCACACAGTCCGTTTTGGAAACATGGTTTATTTGTTTATTTTTACCATGCAGTGGCTAGAGACACAGTTTCCTAGTGTTATAATCTTTTGTCTGTAATTCGGAAATGCAAAGTTCTGGAAATCATGACCAACAAGTGACAAATGATGAATGAATTAATGTGACACTCTTTAGAGTCTTTATAGGCTAAACTTGGTTTTGCTATACAAATATTAATATTTTTGATCAGGAGGTGCTGATCCAGATTGCTTTTTTTTTTTTCAATGTATTTGGTACAGGGTCTACTACACAGCTCAGACTTGCAGTGATCCTCCTGTTTTCAGCCTCCCTAGTACTGGGGTTACAGGCATGCACCACCATGCTTGGACTCAGTAGCCGGGTGATGGTGATCTGGGGCAGGACCAGCAAGACATGTGATGCCGCGGATCAAATCCTGGTCCCTGCACTTGACTAAGCAGATGATTAATCCGCTGAGCTATCCTGCTGGCCCCAGATTCCCAGATTATGTGCTTTGTGAAACGTGAAAAATTTTGAATTTTGGAACATATCTCGTCCCAAGGATTTCAGAACATAACAAGGGAGGAAAACTAATTGGCTTATACCAGAAAAGCTAATAATCTGTTTCACATGTGTCATTCTAAGAATGAAGACAAATGGCAGCAGTACAGCAGAAGTAAGTAATAAGTTTAAGAAGTAAAATTGAGCTCAGAATATTTCTAAGACTAAGTCTTTGGGAAAAATGTAACAGATTTATGGAAATATAAGAAGTCATACCCATAAGTCTCAATCTTAAAGGATACGGAAAATCAGCATCGATTTCTGTTCTGAGCAACTCCTTGGCAATGGCAAATATTTCTTCTGCAGTAGAAACAACAGCTGAAACTGTAGATGCACGAGTTTTTACTTCAAAATTCACATTCTTCAGCTTAATGGTAACAGTTCGACCCTATAAAATACAAAATATATCATTATATAAGTTTTCTAATGTCTAGAAAAGTTATTTATAGGTTGGAAAAAATCAGGAAAGCCTCTATGAACATATAAGAACGTGGAAATTTAATTGTTATAAAGAAAAAGTAAGATCCATAAGTAATGTAAAAACCCTGTTTTAGGTAATAATTATTATTCACATCCCTAACAAAATATAAAGGCAATCTTAATTGATCATTTTCTTTTTACTGAATCTCTTTTAGAGGTTGATTCAGTTCCTAAAAAGGCAGGATGAGAGAAATCTTTCTAAAGATGCCTCACTAAAAGGGCCTGAGGTTAGCTTACCATGTTGCGCTCTGACTACATCCAGCCATGATGCTAAACAATGTATCGAGGAGAGGTTCCTATGCAGTTAGGATAGTCTTGGCTGGGAATGAGGGAAAAGCTTCAGAAATAGATGGTGTCGGCTGCTGCACTTAACACTACCACCATCTGCCATTCACTCACAGATGGATAAATTCTGTATTACACACATTTTAATATCTCCTAGAGGTAGAACCTCATTCCTACCCTCTATCCCTTGGGTTAGACTCACTAACTCATTTCCAAAGGGAAAACCCCCCATAATTTCAAGGGGAGAAGCCTAGCAAACACTACCGTAATCCAGTGAGACAGGTAACACCACCCTCCACATGACTGTCACACACTTTCTGGCAGCGTATGATGAGAAGGACATCCCAGCTTTGTGGTATTCCTTCTAAAAGCTTATAGTCCTGTTCTAACTGTGAGAAAACCACAGACAAATATACACTGAGGAACGTTCTACAGGATACCTTGGCAGTAGTCCCCAAGACTGTCAAAGTCATGAAAAAGAAGACACGGAAACTGCCATAGACCAGAGACAATTAATGAGCTATGACAACTAAATGCAATATAATTCTTGGACTGAATCCTGGAACAGAGAGCAGTAATTAATAGCAAAACAAGTAAATCCAAATAGAGCCCAAAGATTAGTTACTAACAATACACAGGAATCATTTTTTTTTTTGACAATGCACTGAATGTTAATAATTGAGGAAATTGTTGTGAGGGGTATAATGGAAACCTCTACATTCCTTTTGTAACTTTTCTGTAAACCTATAATGATTCTAAAATTCAAAGATTATTTATTTTTAAGTAACTTTTTATGCTTGAGATACAATAAAGAAGGGCTGTAAGAAAATGTTTATAAGATACCCCACTCTCTGTAATAAAATTTTAATGCTTTTGCATTATATTTTGAAATAATACCATCTCTGACTTGAGTGTGTTGGGAAATATGCACTAAACACCAACAGTTTCAAGGGAAGATCATCTAACAGGAAGTACAAAGCATTCTAGGCTTTTGTTCCCAATGTGTTCCACAGCCTGGATTAGAGCCCTGAAACAAAATACCTATTCTGGAGGCTCACCATCTACCTGAGAAAAACATTACAGGACAATGGGGGCGGGATCTGAGAACTATGAGTACAGCTCTAGGGAAATCCTCTGCTTTTTTCCTCTGATGCCAGCATAAATGATTTTACACCCATTCAAATGTACTCAGTTTTGAAACCTAAGAATACCTTTAGTCCTTCTTTCTGGAGATCTTGAGCAAGTTCACTGCAAAGTTCCTGGCACAAACTGTACTGTTCTTCTGCTTTGTTTATCTCATTAAATGTCCTAGAAAGACAAGGATGATTTCACTGTACAAAGTAAACTATAACTCAGAACACTCCGGGAACAATATGGTACATGTAAATAGGCATTCAGATATAGTTTCTGCAGTGGAATGGAAATTTTCAGATGAACTAGAGATAATTAATTTAAAGATATATGGTTTATATATGTAATAGAAAACAATTTGGATAGGTTAACTGATCAGCAAAGGAGAAATTGTATGCTGTTGCTCTCTCTACAATATTTTTTAAAACAATGGTTAAATTCACCAGCACACAGTGGTAATACTGCTAGAACTTATAACACTATAGATTATCTTAAGAAAATGACAAATGAGAACATCATTCCAGTTATTGCACATAAGTTTCCCCGACAGAAGTATCTCCAAGTAGATTGAAGGCACTGGCTCATTGTATGCAGGTTGCGTTGTCTAGTAGACAACTGGAAATAGAGGGCTGCTAAGAATGTACATGAATTCATCTCCAGAAGAATGTTGACAGACGTGGAGAGAGGATATTAACATCAGAGAGAAGGTGCAAGAGAGAGGAGTACAGGAGTCTTTCTTCTAGCCTTCCTAAGACTTCTCTGTTCACCCTAGAGGCAACCAATGCTGCCAGCCTTTTTTTTTCTAAATTGATAAACTTTGTTTTTTTTCTAAATTGATAATTTCACGAAGACACACATGGACAATGAACAAAATAATCCACACATTCTATGGTTTCTAAACATTCATGCACTGACTGCTTTGGGCATAGGATGTTGTTCTTTGAGAGTCAGAGAAAGTTTAGATGCCTGCTACCTGTGACTGCCCAAATTTTCTTCCTCTCTCCAGGAAGTTAGTCTTTCCAGAAGTCTTGCTGAATATTTTCTTTTTTGCCTCTCCCTGTTGCTTTCTTTTCTTTCTTTCTTTCTTTTTTTTTTGCGGTACCAGGGATTAAACTCAGGACCTTGTGCTTGCGAGGTAGGTGCTTATGCCGCTGAGCTATCTCCCTGGCCTGCTGTTTTATTTGATGGACTTTATGGTTGCACTATAGTCTGTTGAATCTCAAAGTTCTTGCTGACCAGGACACCCAATTGGATTTCACTTCTCTCAGTTTAGATCCAGCTGTGAGTTGCATGTTCTTCCGCTGCCAGTTTAAACCTTGAATATATACCAACTTCTGAAGTTTTTCTGTGCATGTTCAAACATATGAACTAGATTTTTGCTACGTGCTTCTCGGGCATCACATCCACACTGTGACATTAGTTCCAGGTTCTCAATTCGAAATGTTTGACGCTGGGCCATATAATTGTTTACGCATCCTTGCTATGCAGTGATATCATTTTTCCAACCTGAGCAAGGGGCTGGCAGCTCACATCCTTTCATACTGAGGAACTCAATTGGGTGTCACGCAACCAGTCTTTCAAATTAATTTCTCATTATGTCAGTTACAAAAGCAGGGTAGTCTGGGGCTGCTAAGTAGCTCAAGTAGTTCTTAGTCGGTTGGTGTCTGTGAATTTCCTCCTCTACGGAGCAGGGAAGCAGCCCCTTCCCATGCACCTGGCACTTGCTTCATAGCCTTGATCAAAACACTGCAGCGTAGCCACTACTCCTCTTGGGCCATCAACCGTGTGCCACCATTCCAGGGCTCATAGTCTTGCCTGTGTTTTCTGAGTCCAAACACAATCTGTCCTATGTAGGCCTCTGTTGCCAGCTTTTTTATTCTTATGAGTTTCTCCTGAAATAGTCCACCTTGTTATGGTTTGATAGAGTTTGAATGTGCCTTCCAGGGCTCATGTGTTGAAGTTTAATTCCCAGTGTGAGGTATTAATTGAGAGGGTTGAAACCATCTGACTTTTGAGAATGACTAGAATTAGAGAAGACCATCAGGGTGGGAGCCCATGGTGGAATTCTAGTGGCTTCAGAAGGAGAGGGAAAGAGGTCAGAAGACACACACTCTTGGTCTCTGTGTCTTGCAGGGTGTTGGCAGGCACTGCCCTGGAGGACTACAAAGGCCATCAATAGATGTGAGCCCTTTCACCTCCAGGCTAAAGAACACTTTTCTCTGTAAAGTTATCTAGCTTCAGCCATTTGGCTACAAAACAGAAACAGGTTAATATTTATGCATATACAGTATAAGCAAAAAAGAATCACTATCCCTCATTTTAAATTAAATAGTACATACAATATAAGATACATTATTTATTTTTCAATTAGCAATAATCGCACCTCGGATAAACCTCATTGGCTACGATACTGCCATTGCGCAAAGCTAAGATGGATACATTATTTAGTACCTTGATTTTTCTCAATTTATCTTGGTGAAGGTTCCCAATGAGTAATTTCATTTTATATGATTGTATAATATGCTAAATTAAAAATATAACATGATTTTAAAAACTCTTTATTCATGGATATGTAAGTTATTTTCAATCTTTTTGCCAGCCAAAAATGCAATGAGTAACCTGTGTACATGCAAAACGATATGGGATTGCATCTGTGGAATGAATTTCTAGAGAAAAATAACCAAGGGACCAAAGTGCTATACACATTCATCTCTGGTTTTGATTTGTCAGTGACTTTCCCTGTGATGAGCCAAATAATGGTCCCCAAAGATGCTGCTATCCTGATCTCAGAATCCTGTAAATCTAGGACTTGCATGGCTAAAGGAGCTTCACAGATAGGAATAAACAGTGATAGCTGATTAGCCTGGAGTATCCCAGATGCCCCATTCCCAGGGTATTTTGTTTTGTTTTTGGCGGAACTGGGGATTGAACTCAGGCCCTTACGCTTGCCAGGGAAGCGCTTTATTCATTCCACTGAGCCATTTCCCAGGCCCTCCAGGGTCTTTATGTGAAGGAAGCAGGAGGTCAGAGATGGAGAAAAGGATGCTGGTTCTGGGCCAAAGCATGCAAGCAACCCTTACTTAGATGTCCTTGGAAAAGAAATGATGAGTTCAATCCCTGGTACCACAACAACAACAACAAAAAGAAAGACATGAATTCTAGAGCCTGTGTTGTGGTTTGTGTCTAGGTGTCCCCCCAAAGCCTCATACAGTCTTGGGGCAGCTTCTGGAGTTTGTGATGGATTACTGTGGGTGTGGATGCTGCACCTGCCCTGGGGTGGGGAATTTGCATTACAATGTAAGGAGGCAAGAGAAGCTAGCTGCTTGAGCTGCTGCTACCTCTCCCTTGCCCTTGCTCTTTGCTGCCATCATGGAAGGTTGTTCTCTTCCTTGTGCTGCTCCGCCTTGAAGCCAGCGAAGTATGGACTGAAACCTCCAATAACTGTGAGCTAAATAAACCTTTTCTTCCTTCAATTTGGGTGTTGGGTATTTGTCCCAGCAACAAGAAAAGAGTAACTAAGACAGCTTGTAAAAGGAGAGCTGCTTGGCCAACAACTTCACATCAGGACTTAGACCTTCAGAATAATAAAGAATATATTCATGTCGGTTTAAGCCACTGAATTTGTAGCAATTTGTTACAACACCAATAAGAAAGGAGTATATGCACTTTTCCCCTTTTTCACTCCCATTGTTTTGCCAAAAGTATATCTGATAACACTGTTAAACTTCATCGTGAATGATGCTACCTTAGGGTGGCTTCAATATTTTTCTTTCACTACAAATGAAAATGGAAATATTTCTATGTATTTTTAAAGCCATTTAATTTCCTCCCGTGTTAGCTAATTAGATCTTCATTTCCTACTAGGAGAGCGGGTGCTTTCTTATTGATTATAAGAGTTCTTTACATACTAGAGTAGCTCTTTTCCTCAGCACTGGGGATTGAACCCACCTACACAAGACAGCTCTCTGTGTGATTATGAACTGCGTTCTCTTTCTCTTCTACTCCACACCAAATTTCACACACATGGAAAATATATTCTTGTACATCAAGTAGTGTTCTTAGTAATAAAAGATTAAAGGAGAAAAAGTGCATTAAATCAGATAATACTATCTCATGTCAAAGGGCCAATTTTTATCAAGGCCATTTATGGGGTTGACTTGTAAGTCACTCAGCTTCTCTGGTGAGAAACAATAAATAAATATGAACACAAGATCAGTAGTTGGTTGGGTAGCAGCTCGTCAGCATTTCGTGGAACTTTGCCACTTTGAAAAAATAATTGCAGGGTTTTTCAAAAGCAACAAGCTTTCCTCAAATTGAAAGGTTCCATTGACTAGATGTTCTCCCCATCAACTGAGGAATGGATTAAAAAAGATGTATTTTTACACACTAGAGTATTATTCAGCTATACAAAAAATAAATTTGAAGCTTTTATAGATAAATGGATGCAACTAGAGACCATACTTGTTAAGTGAATAAGTCAGAGCCATGGGCAAACATCGTATTGTCTCACTAATGTAAGAACCTGAAAGAGTAAATAATCTGAAAGTGGCATAGGCACTATGACAGGGAAAGAATCTGTTCAAA
>NW_004524753.1:3442616-3446855 GCF_000260255.1 Octodon degus | reverse complement strand
CCCCCAGAACCCTTTGAGAGGCCGACTGAGACTGGGCATGGTGGTGTGCACCTATAATCCCAGTGCTTGGGAGTCTGCAAATAGGAGGATCACTACAAGTCTGATCTGTGCAGTGAAACCCTGTAGACCTTGTACTAAATACATTAAAGAAAAAAAAAAAAGACAAGAAACCAAGGAGATAGTGTACATTTGCAATTATAAGATATAATTAGAATTTTAATATTTTACTATTCATTGTTTAGTTTGGAGCTAGTTTGAATTTCACTCACCTATAAACCAGTTAATTATTTATTTATAGTACTTTAAAACCTCAGTCACAATTTGGAACATTAACAGTTGGGTGAAGGTTAGAGACCTGAACCAACTATTTGGCTGTAGTCTACCTTTCTGGGTAGGGTTGAAATGTTATGTTGATTACTCATTTTCCAACTATTCAATGAACAGATGAGGACTCAAATACTGTTCTAGAGCTAGGGGACAAAGGAATGAATAGATGCAGGTCTGCCCTTAAGAGATTCAAATCCTAATGCAACGAAACAGATAAAACAAATACTAAAGTAAAACCAAAATGTGTTAGAAGGGAAGCAATACTCAGATTAACAAACAAAGCAGAAAATAGCAGAGAATGTGGACTGAGGGAAAGGGTGCCCATCTATTTTATGTTATTACAAATTCCATACAAATTTCTTTTAAAAGCCTGAATCTCTAATATCAGAACTACCTATATTACTTCCAAGCACTTTGGAAATAAAAAAGTAATTTTTAGATTAAAAAAGAAAGTTTTATTTCCTGTGTTCCTTAGACATTAGGTCACTGACAGTGCCGTGGTGTCTTTCTCATTCACTCTCCCCACTCCCCACTGCACTCAAAAGGATGAAGAGCAAAAAGAGAGGAGACTAGTGAGATAAGCCTTGCAATCTCAGGAAGATTTTTCAGGCTTTTTTGCTTAGCCGATTTTACAGGCATGCTCAGTGATTTTATTGTTGTCCTTTAGTTTAAGTGCAAGAATGCAAAGGAATCATTTTGAGGAAAAGCTGATGGGATAATGACACAACTGTAAAAATAGTACTCAGGACTGACATTCATGATTTTCATTCTTTTTTATTTCCCTCCCTCCCTCCCTCCTTTCTTTCTCTTTCTCTTTCTCTTTCTCTTTCTCTTTCTCTTTCTCTTTCTCTTTCTTTCTTTCTTTCCTTCTTTCTTTCGTTCTTTCTTTCTTTCTTTCTTTCTTTCTTTCCTTCCTTCTTTCGTTCTTTCTCTTTCTTTCTTTCTTTCTTTTTCTTTCTTTCTCTTTCTTTCTTTCTTTCTTTCTTTCTTTCTTTCGTTCGTTCGTTCGTTCGTTCGTTCGTTCGTTCGTTCTTTCCTATTTTTGGCCTGGTGTAGCATGTGGTTCCGGCGGATCAAACTGCAGTCCCCTGCACCTGCCTAAGCTTGCCTAAGAGGTGCTTTAGACCACTGAGCTGTCTCATCAGCCCTCCTTTTTCTTTTTTATCCCCAACAGTTTACCCTTCTAGCTACAAGTTACCTCCTTTTAAAACCAGATAAAGAAGTGATTGAAAGAAAATCCAGGGCCTTTTCTTTACTGTTCCCTTATGTGGGCCTTGCAAGGCTGGCTCTCTTAGGGCTCTGCCTGACTCCTCTCAGCCCCTCATTTTCTGTGCCCTCATTCTACTTTACTTTCTTATCTGTTTGCCTGGTTAGTTCCTATCCCTCACACCAGGGTGTAAATTCCATGCAGGCAGGACTTTGTCCTCCTCACTGTTACCGTCCCTAGTGTCTAGAGCAATGTCTAACATAAAGTTATCAGCATTAACTGAATGACATTTACACATTTGGAAAAGAAATGAATATAGTTAGTTCATTAAAGATTTCAAATAATTCTCATGTCTCCTTATTTAAAGGGTGAGTTATGGAATATAAGCCACTTTCTTTCCTAAACAACCTGACCACCAGTGTTCCCCTTATGTTTTGGATAAAGAACAAGGTGGGGGTAGAAGAGGAAATGACCTTGCTCTTGTCCATCTACTCCAGTGCTGAAGGCCACATCTAGGATTGACCCCCATCCCCCCATAGCCATATCCAATCTGCTGGCTTTATAATTCAGCTAGTCTAAAAGAATTTTTAAACACTTTAATTTTATAGCCTTCATCTCAATGGCTAAAATTGATATTGCAACAAAGGATAAAAGAAAAAGCAGAGTGACCATACATGTGCATACCTTGCCAGGTGGGTGGAGCCTAGACCCAGGGAAATATGAAGGAAATAATGCCAGGATGTTTCAGAGAAAAGGAGAGAAAGCAACGCCCTCTGTTGGTAGAGTTCTGTGCAAGTAATGATTCCCAGGGCCTTTAACATTTTCTCTGTAACTTTTCCTATCCCAGAGACCTAGAAGACAATCAATATTTACTATTAATAGGCTTTTTAAAAAGTAAGGTCAGAACTGAGATTATAATAGTATAACTCTTACAATCAATAAAAAAGGTATGAATAATGGATCTTTATAAGTCATACAAGAAAATGGAATTTATTACTTTTTGGTCACATTTCACAAAGTACCATTCCATGAAACTTCTAAAGACATTAAAGAAGGAGTTATATGGGCGTATAAAATGACTGGTAGGATAAACAAACACAAATGGAACTTTTTGTACAAGATGTATAAGTCCTTAAGATACCATTATATACAGAGTAATCCAGCCAAGGGTGTGAGACTCCAAAGTTATTTGATCCCAGAGCCTTTGTAAATTGGCATCTATTTGTACCTTGACACATATTAGAAAAAAACCCTTTTATAACTATATCTTATATATATTACCTAGTAATCATATACATTGTATATTTTGATAGAAGCCCTTTTTCAGCATTCTAAAATCCTTCATTTAAATTCATTCACATGAATGAATGAATGAATGAAAACAAGCTCTAGACCATTACATAGTGTATAGCACAGTTACTGTAAAAAAAAAAAATAAGAGTGGTAGGTATATGCAGAAAAATCTAGAAGCTCTAAAGAATAATAAAATAAATCTTTTTCTGGAATCCCTAAGGGATAATTTTATCATTTTAAAAATAGTATTGTGGTTTATTTTTTGTGAAAAACAAAAAAATTCTAAATGTCTTTTAAGAATCGTATCTACTAATTTAGCAGCAATCTGGCCTTGAGAATTAAGATAGTACTGAGTTAGGGCTCACAGTACTCCTTCAAGCATACTTTTTATTTCCTTTCTCTTGAGCAGGAGTCCACTTGAAAGTCTATCATCTATTACTTTCTAAAAACTTTCCTGCAAAAGCTAGGTGTATCGGTGCACTACTGGGATCAGTGCTGTAATCCCAGCACTTGGGAGGATGGGGCAGGAGAATTTCTATGAGTTCATGAGTTTGAGGCCAGTCTAAGCTACATAGTGTCTTCATGGCTAGTCTATGCAGACCTTATCTCAAAAAATAAAAACAACGAAAAATTTTTAAAAACAACCAAAAAAGGCCAGGAATTGTGGTACATGCCTGTAATGCAAGTTCAAGGCCAGCATGAACTGCATAATGAAAGACTTTTTTTTTAAAAAGACAAAAAAGAAAAATTGCAAATAAGCATCATAAACCTTACTTTAAGGATTTCACACAAAGATTTTCTTCAAGTTTTCATTCAACCACCCATAATAGCTCTTGCCTGTTGCCTAACATTTTAAAATTTTTCAGCAAAATACAATTATTATCAGCTTAGCCTCTCTTTAGAATTCAAAATACACATGCAAATGCTACAGTTTATATAACATCTCACCTTTCTAATTGGTAAGTCTTTGATGAAATCCATTACAGCTTGTCTGTTGGGAAGAATTTGGTATTGTCCATTTGGTTTATTCTTATCACTGCAGACTTTGGCTAACATTGTGTTGGGAGCGATGCCTTAAATTAAGAACATTGTAATAACTTGATTTGTACAATCACTAATTATATAGTGATGAAAAACATTTAAACACAAATGATATAAAATGACCCATAATGCTACTTTAAATATAACACATGATTGCTGTCTACCTGCCAAGGCCTTCCAATGGCTTTAGGAAAAGGAATTGTGTAAATTATTGCAGGAAAAATGAGGAATATCTAATTCTTGTGATGTTTTAAAATCTAAAATGTAGTAGAGGGGGCCTGCCCCTTAGCTCAGTTCTTTAAGTGGCTGCTTCAACAAAGTAGTCAGGCTCAGGTTGCTGTGGTTCGATCCCCACAACTCAAGCCAGCCAA
>NW_004524753.1:3437422-3441681 GCF_000260255.1 Octodon degus | reverse complement strand
TTTTTTTAAAAATCAAAGGAGCAGCTACTAATAATTACACTTAAATTAGCCAGCCTGGTACTTTTAACCACAGCGACCATCAGTGTGCTTTTAGATACCTGCACTGGCTGTTAGTGTTGTTTTCTGTTCAATTCTGAAACGAATTTCCTTTACCACTTCCTCAGCTGAGGTTCCAAAAACAACTGATTTTTGTGGTATCTGAGGATTGTTCTGTTCTTCAGAGTTCCCTTGGGAAGGATTTCCTGGGAGCTGCAAATCAGGAGGACTGTCTTCAAAAAGTAGTGGCGAGACAGAGCCGGTGTGCTCACTCAGCTTATTTGCTTCCTTTGCTGGTTCATCTAAATGGCAAATAAGAACAGTAACTTCATTTTAAGAATTACATACTCCTTAAGTCAGGTTTCCCAGATTTTCTTTCTTTAGTTTCCTGTGTTTCTACTTTCCATACATAATTTCTGAAAACAAAGCAAATTTAGTTTAGTTTTATTATTGGGAACCAAGATCAGAAATGCTATCATTTATATTATTTAACAAAAAAAATACTGTTCAGATTTTTCTCAAAAGAGTATTACTCTTTTTCCATACTGTACATTTAAAAAAGAAATATACTATGTAAAACACATTAATTTTGAAAGCTATTACTTTTTCCTTAAAAAAATAACATTTTGCTCTTTTTTCCAGAACCGGGGATTGAACTCAGGCCCTTGCACTTGCCAGGGAGGTGCTTATTCTACTGTGCCATCTCTGTGGCCCCAACATTTTGCTCTTTTACTGTTCTCAATGAAGAAAAAGACCTTCATAATGTCAGGATTTAGGAATGAGAGGGAAAGGCCTTTAGCAACATAAAATAATTATACCTAAAAAAAGTCAGTGTTGTAGTTAGAGGGAAAATATTTTTTTCATTTATAGAAGAAATTTTTTTGTGTTAATCTGAGTTTTCTTTTTCAAATGCTGATTTCAGTTGGACTTGTTTATAAAGTACTACTTTTATTGTATTTGGAAAAAACAGAAGCGATCTCTGATAATTCTTTTATACAAAGTCTTAGGATTGACTGGGTCAGCCAAGACACAAGTGTAAGGCAAAGGAACTTTATTGACACATAGGAAGGTAAACTACTTGAAAAAGAAGCAGTCTATCAGGAACCTTTTCTGAAGATAAGGCAAACAATGTAACACACACTGGATTAGTTTCCCATTTTAAAGTGTGTAATATGAATGAAGTTACAGCAGATGTTTTCTAAATCCGCATTCTCAGAGCGCACTCACAGTAAGAATTGTTTCCCAACTTCCATTAGCTGTTACTTACCTGCTTGGGCTCCTTTTCATTGTCCTTATTCCATCTTGAAAAGTCAGAGCAAGCTGAAGCGCTGCTCCCCAGAGCCCTCCTTCCTGCCAGCTGCCTGCAAGCCGCCTAGAGCCTGGCCTGCACCCTCTAGCAACGCCCTTCCTTGCCTCTAGACTGAAACAGCCTTTTCATCCCCAGAACTGAAGCCACCAGAGCACGACACCAGGACAAAGCACTCTGTTCACATCGCAGGTGCTACAAAGTGTGTGTGCTTTCAGTTTCCTACACAGCCTGGCACTCAGCATCCGAACATGGCAGAGTAAACATTAAGTAACAATGACTATTCTATTTTTAAGTAGATAAGGTAGTTAGCAATATGTTTTCAAAGAGAAGCACCTTTTAGAAAAGGAGTAAGCAGTACAAAAATGTCTGACTTAAATGAAGATACATCAATCGCTCTGACTACTGTGGGCGTGAGACTGCCCAGGCCTGAAAGCACGCTTTACAGGGATTTACAGATCAGGAAAAAAAGTTTAAACTACTTCATCATTTAAAAATATGAACTGCATGAAAAGGACAAGATACAAATAAACATGTTAAAGGCAACAGAAACGAAGAAGTCACCTCCTCATTGTGAGTTTAGACATATAGCAAGTGAGAAGGACTTCAATAGAGAATGACAACATTTACCTTAAGCCTAATGTAAATTCTTTGAAAAGAGTAAAAGTAATTGCTATAAAAGCTGACAGGAAACCAGACATGGTAGTACCAGCACACTGGTAGGCTGAGGTAAAAGAATTACAAGTTGGATTCTGGCCTGGAGAACTTAGGAAAATTCTATCCCAAAATTTAAAAATAAAATATAAAGGTCTGGAGATGTGGCTCACTGTGAAGGCCCAGGATTCAATTTCCTAGGAGGAGGAAGAGGAAATGGAGGAGGAGGAGGACAAGGAAGAGGAGGAAGAGAAGAGAAGCTGCTGTCATCTACAGGGTATGCTTTGTTGGAATCATTTGTGATTTATCTTCCTATTCTGATATGAAAATTGATGAAGTAATAATGAGATTTTAAGCAAAGTGACACCAGGCTTCAGGTGTCATGTCCCCAAACCACAAAGCTACACCAAAGAAGGAAAGAAAATATTTGCTGTATGCATCGATGTCTAGAAATAATTACTGTTTAATGTTTCTATTTAAAAAAAAAAAAAAGGGAGACCTGCCCCTTTGAGCTTTAAATAAAGTAATGAAGTTGTAACTCAGTGTCTATGTTTAACTTGCTCCAAATGACTTGAGCTCCAAACAACATGGGAGACTTATGATTTTATGTCATTTTGTCCATCATTTTGCTTCAAGGAAATTTAAAGACCCCACCACTGCCCGGCCCCTCTGACGCAGCACACACACGGAAGCTACACACGCAAAATGGGCTGTGGCTTGTGAGCAGAGCCTTGGGTCACCCCTGCATCCAGGCAATCTGTGCCCAGGGGGCCACTCTTCTGGTCCAGTGCAGACATTGTATGTGATCATACCGTTGCAAAAAGCTAGCAGCATTGTATGCAAGGTTTCTGGGCACCTCCTTGGTTAGCTAATAGGGGGCTGTTTGGAAATCTTATGGAGTTGGGAAACCTCTGTGGCACTCCTATGTAAGTCATTATGCGATCCAAAGCAGAGAAGGAAATGGGAAAGCGTTCATTTTGGAAGGGTTGACAAGTGTCACAGTTGCTACGCTATTATCAAATTAGAGAAAACCTGGCAAGTGAAGAAAAATAAAATCAATCAATGTTTTGGCATATCTAAGGTTAATCATTTCAAAATCTAACTTTCATCAACATGACAAAAAAGGCCATCCTAAGTAAAGAACTTTCTCTGCTGCAACACCATCTAAACCCTTTGATGCTACAGTTTAAGGCAGTAAGTAATACAGCTTCCTTGTTTAGTGACCCTCTAGAATAACAGTAGCATTTGTCTAAAAGTGATATTCTACACATTTAACTAAAATACCTAGTAGGTGTACTTTAAGCTTTTGACTTTTCATCTTTATAAAGATGCAGCTAGTCTTACTACCTACGTGTGCTACTGAGTTAACTGGTTAATTCAGAGGTTGTTTTTCTGTTCCACTGTTTTTATTTTGATAGCTCTAATAAATTACTTACCATTTTCTGCCCAGTTTCCAGTTTTGATGAAATAACTTCTTTTGTCCTCAGGCCAATTTTGTCTTTCCTGTAAGTGCTTTGTTATGTTCAAGTAGGCTTCATCAAGACTCATGGCCATAAAATTGGGGTCATAATCAGCAAGTATTTCCTTAACCTTGAAAAGGAACGAAAAAGGATTACATTTTGCTGCCACAGCAAAGCCTCCTGTCATACACAGATGGGAGGAAGCATTAATATTCTTATTTTGCAACCACAGTAATGATCTTGCAATCAATAGTTCATGAATTTAAGGAATGAATAATTTACTGCCAGTGCCTATTTGCCAAACTTTCTTTTGTATTAAAGTAGATCACAAAGGCAGAAGACCATGAAATAGCATTGTTCGATCCAGTCTCTTTTTAGCCACCTACATCTAGATATAGAAAGCAATTTAAGTAAATCTCAGAAGGCATCATCCTGATAGGCAAATGAGGATGGCTTAGGTTTCAGGGAGCTAGTTAAAAGCAGAGGGCGGAACGATAGGATTCTGTTCTGTCTCACTGTTATGATGGTTTGCTCCTTTTAAAAAGGATAAAGAATAATCTTATTCAAAGGTACTGTGTTGGGCTGGGGAGATACCTTGGCAGTCTAAGTGCCTGTCTGGCAAGTGCAAGGTTCTGCGTTTGATCCCTGGTACCACATGCTGTGCCAAACCCGGGGCCACGCTGTGCCAGTTACTACCAGAACCAGGCATGGTGGTACATACCTATAATCCCAGCACTGGGGAGGCTGAGACAAGAGGATCACTACAAGCCCAAACTGCATAGTGAGACCTTGTACCAAAAAAA
>NW_004524753.1:3422949-3437322 GCF_000260255.1 Octodon degus | reverse complement strand
TATATATATAGTGCTGCTTTAGAAAGCAGTTGTTTCAATGAATTATAACATGCACCTCCACTATATATGTAACCATGGAATTACACTTATATGTATGTATGCATATATCCATACGGAAAATGAAGCTCTACCATTTCTTTGAATCTGCAATGGAAAAGAGGACAAAATCTAAAGTGTAATTCCATGGTTACATGAAATGATGGGGAAAGTGTAGAGAGCACAGTAGCATAAAATACAAAGATTAGGATTACAGGGGGCTGGGGGTTCAATCCCCAGGCCTGCCGTGCCAGTGCCAGTCCCACCCCCGGGGGCACCCTGAGATGGCAATTGAGACTGGGCGTGGTGGCGCGTGCCTGTAATCCCAGCTCTTGGGAGGCTGTAAACAGGCAGATCACTACGAGTCTGATCTAGTAGTAAGACCCTGAGCACCCTGTAGACCCTTCCCTAAAAAATACAAAAAAATAAACTCTGAAGATCTGTATGGTGGTAGTTGTTTGTTTTAGGTACCACAAAGGTATTAGCAGTAATTAGAGGGAATGGCTGCCAAAATTATATATATATGAGAGAGAGACACATACTGTCTTATATATATGATACTTCATGTATCATTTAGAAGCGATCTGCTATATCATGAGAAAACTTTCTTTCATAAAAGAAAGTATTTTAGCTCAATATAATTATGAGCAGCTGAGTCAAGAGGAATTTGGAAAATGGTGATAGAGAATCTGGCACAGTTCAACTCAGTGAGTGCCTTAAATAGCTGCTTTCTTGTAGGAGAAGCTGCTTTCATACATACTCAGATAGAATCTTTCTAGTGAAAATGAAACTCAGAGTGTCTGCAGCTGGCAGCCCACTAAGATTCTCAATGAGAAGCCACCGCCTAGACTCTGCTGAGTAGTCCTCCAAACCCCTGTCCACAGGAGCTCAAGTGGACACGCACCAGGAAACATCCAGGGACAGTTAATGCTATTTCAATTCTTAGGATAAAACAAAAAAGGGATCTTCAACTTTTCTAACCAAGCTAGAAATATATTAACATATCGGTGGTGATTCACACATAATACTTCATTTGTTATCTTCAAATTAGCTATCCAGAGATTGCTGAAATTTGAAGATTTCTTTCCAATTTACATAAGTAGAAAGGCTAAAGATAATGAAAGACAATTTAGCAACTATTTCTTATTTTGAGGCAGAATCTCAGTAACTTTTTAAACTGCTCAGGCTGGGCTTCAACCTCTGACCCTCCTGCCTCAGCTTCCCAGAGTACTGAGATTATAGGTATTTGTCACCATGTGTGACTTTTGTAGGACTTTGTACTTATTAAAAGTCTATGTTTCATGATTAGCATTTTGTCCCTAATCAGGGTATAGTAAAAACAATCAGCAGCTCACAAACGTATGCTTCCCCCTCACCTGGCACCCTTTTAAAAGTAGTCACAAAGCACTTGTTTTCAATAGATGGTTTCTAAAAGAATAGACAATAGTTTTAACATTTGGGGTGGGGTATTATTTTGAGGGGAAATGAGGCAGAATAAAAATGAAGAGCAGTTAATCTGAAGACCCTGCCTATGGTAATGGTAACGGTAATAAGCAGCACACCATAATTTTACAAGGGACTCTATTCAGATGGCTGTCCCGCCCCACCCCACTGAGGGTTGCTCTGTTCTGCCCAGGGTTGCTTCACCATGGGACAACATCCCAGTCTTTTCAGAGACCAGATCTTGTTAATTTAAAGTTGCCCAAGCTACAGATTCAGACTTGCAATCTTCCTGCCTCAGTCTCCCAAGTAGCTGAGGTTGCTGGCATTCATCATACGCAGAAGTCTTCAAAACCCCACATTTTATGATGGCAGTCAAAAATCAACGCAGATGCAGCGCCCTCTAAGTTTAATTCAAGATTTTAATCCCAGCACTACATGACAGGCCTGCTGTTATCAAAATAGAGAAAATGGAAGCTTTTCATATGAGAAAGTTTGGGATTTTAATAAATTATCATGTCTCTACATTTTAGAGTTCCCTTCCAAAACGATGGATTATTCCCTCTCTTGGATTACTAGTCTCTTAGACACATCGTAGGGAAAAAGAAGAAGGAAACAAAACATGTGGGTTCTTTCATTGTGTAAAAACATTGTTTAAAAACTACTCAGAAGACACCAAAATCAATGACAAATAGATTCTTAAAATTACAAATGTTAAGAGAATTTTAGAAAAAAATGTATTTTATACTAAGAAAGAATAGCTACAGTTAATTTTATGTTATAATTTGAGCTATTCAAAGTTTTGGGAAATAAGTTTTCTAAGCAGATGAAAAATACTTGGAAAGTATTTCTGTTTACTGGAAAACAGAATGTATATTCCAGGTGTTGTGAACAGCCAGTATTGACTATGCAAGCTGAAGGAATAGCTAGAGGGGAGGCCAGAGGATAAGCTCAGACCACATCCTGCTTGAGAAGGCTTTTAGAGATGACTCTGGATGGGCCAGGAATCCAGTGAGCAAAGAGAAGTGGGGCGAGACACAAACTTACCTCTTGACTTACAGCTCGGTATTTGTCAAAGTTTGGGGGCACTATAATGAGATGGGGGCAGAGTCGCTTAGCAATAAATCCTGGCATGGCCGCACGAACACCAAACCTCCGTGCATGGTAATTTGAAGTAGACTGAAAAAGAATTGACCACATGGGAAAAGTAAACAAACCTCAATGGACGTACCAATGAATGCATTCACAAGAAACACATTACTGATGTTCATTATCAATTCAAGGGCACTTCTTTCATGAACCACTGTCCTGCAGCACCTTCTGACTTTGTGGTACTGTGATTACCACAACCTTCACTCACTGCTCCTTGTCACTCTCCTTATAAGGAGATACTAGCTGGTCTGACAATAGCAAATGATGCTACATCAAAGTAAAAGTATACTGTATGAGTAATATAGAATAGTTATAAATAGGACAGTACTAATAGCGTAGCTATTGTATGAGAATTAAAATGACTATTACTTGTTAAATTTAATCTCATTCATATATATATATATATATATGAATTTCTTACTTGAAATTCAAAGAAATACAAAACAGAATCTACCCAATGAAGAAACTAATTTAGAATATTAAATGTCCTTTAATGGTTTTCAAAAGGCATTTTAAAAATCTTGATAGTACTTGGTGCTAATACTTGGCAAGAGTCTATGCCAAAAGTCATAAAAGTCAATAAAAATAATAGTCTAGAAAATTATGATATAGGTTAAGTATCCTTAGAAACAAGGACTGTTTAATCTGAAGTATACTTTTAGAATTTTCCCTATTTGGAATTTTGAAAAAATTTCTACCTCAAACAAAAAGTCAAAGGTCTAATATTTGGTTAAAACTAGGTCTCTTAAAAAAGCGAATGAAGCTTAAATAGAACTTCAAATTTTATGTTTTACTTGTTAAGATTTCAATATGTTTTCTGACTAGGAGATAGGATTAAAAAATAATAATTAAAATGACTATTACTTGTTAAATCATATTGGTGCTGATACTTGACGAGAGCCTAGGCAAGAAGTCACAGAACATGGCACCAGTTATTTTAAAATTTCATCATAAATTAGTTGTGGTGGCACATGCCTGTAATCCCAGTACTGTGAGAGGACAATGCAGTCGATCCCAAGTTCAAGTTCACCCTGGACAACTTAGTGACCTAACAAGACCTCGTCTTATAATTTAAAAGAAAAAAAAAAAAAAAAGCTGATGTCAGTGCAAAGACCTGGATTTAATCTCATTCATATATATATGAATTTCTTACTTGAAATTCAAAGAAATACAAAACAGAATCTATCCAATGAAGAAACTAATTCAGAATATTAAATTTCCCTTAATGGTTTTCAAAAGGCATTTTAAAAATTTCGATAGTACTTAAAGCTATGCTAATTCCTGGTCAGCATTCTAAAAGGGAACATGCAGACAGTGCTAGAAAAACAAATTTAATGTAATTGATATGAAAGCTAGATTTATAGTAGAGTAGAGAAAATTTTATGTATGAATTCCTCTAATTTTTGAGTTGCAGTAGGCAACAGAACACAGCCCGAATGTTTTTCAGCTTTTTGTTCTTGCCTGGCACTGAGACTGACCCCGGGGAGCTCACTCTGCAGTCCCATCCACGCCCCCAGCCACTGGCTCCCTTTGAGTCTTGCTAAGTTGCCCAGCGCGGCCCCCGATGTGCAGTCAAGCGGGATGGAGTCCAGCTATCTCCACAGAACTCTGCTCAAATGCCAGAATCATGAGAAAGCGCATGGTGACCTGCTGAAAGGGTTCTTCTACTGTAACAGAAACTGCTGCCCGGGCTAAGCGACTGGTCTTAGTGCCAACTCAAACCATTTCAAAAATGCATCAAACTTACCAAAAAAGAATTTCATGCATAACAGACTTAAGCAAACATGTCATCACTTCCATTAACTTGTACAGACTTTTATGATTTATTATGATAAAACAGCCACGCTTCAATTTTCTTTAGAAGGGAATTCTTTTACTAGTTCAGTGTACAGAAAGAGTAATCCTTTTAGCTTAAATATAGCAAATAATAATTTTGAATTTGGAAACACAACCAATTTTGAGGAAGGCAGAAATTATCAGAAAGAAAATACTCTGGATTTCAAGAACAATGATTTAGTTGTAGCATGACTATAGTATGTGTATATGTATACACACATATATAAACATATACACACAATGGAATATTATACCTTCTTTATAGAATCAAGTATCTTTTTCCAAATATTTATTGGTGACTTATAGGAAAGGGGAGTAAGTGTCCTTTGAACAGACACTGTTTTAGAACCAGACTTGTCAGCTGTCTGAATATTCATGGTAACAAGAGATAAAGAACTCAAAAAAAAAAAAAAAAGAACAACTGAATTATTGTTTTATAATAAGATAATAACTCAGTAAGGATTGGGTTTTTAGCTATCTAAGGCACTAGGAGAAGTCAGAGATAGGAAAGAATTTCCCTTGAGCTCTCTAGTATTTTTTTTTTAGTACTAAAACCCACCTATCCTAGCTTCTATTTTTCATTTTCAACAGTTTCAGCCATATACAGCTAGCCTAGTAATGTTTACCTTCTAGGGTTAGTGCAACAAAAAGAACAACAAAGCAATCAGAAGAGCAAAGATTGAGTGATGATGGGAACAATTATTTAACTGCACTAAATGCACTACATTAATAAAATATGTCAGTCCAGTATTAGGCTTGGCAAGCTTTTTCTATAAAAGTCCAGATAGCAAATACTCTTAGTATGAGATCATACTGCTTTTGCAGTTACTCAATTCTGCTTGTTTAGTGCAACAATAGTAATAAATAAATGGCTGTGTCTTTGTTCCAATAAAATTTATTTACAAGAAGGGCAGGCTAGACATGGCCTCCAGGCTCTAGTCTGAAAAACCTCTACTTCAGAATAACATTTTCATTTCTTTCTTCTATTCTCTTTAACAAGGACACTCATGAAAAATTTAATTAGCAATGGAAAGCTACAGCATTGTTTTACCTGGTTTGTAACTCGGCCAGTGATTAATAGTCTCTCTATGTTTATTTTCTTTTCTGTCAAGTGGAATTAAAAATTAGTACCTGGAGGTATATTGAAAGGACTCAGTACCTGAAGATGTAGAAGGTACCCAGAAAAATACTCAACAAACTGGTAGGTCTCGGTGAAGTCCCTTCCTTCATGAACCAACAGGCTTACTCACATGTATTGCAAAATGCCCTTTTTGTCCTTGATCTTTACCCACTTACCAACATACTCATGGATCCTACAGCAATGGGTTTATCCTTCAGTTCTGGGTTGTCCCTCATTTCTACGGCAGCATAGAAAGCATCCATATCAACATGCACTATGGTATTGTTCAAATCCCGGCGGTGTTCTATTTCCATTGCAAATCTGTCAACCTTAATTTTAAAAAGTTATTTTTTTTGGATAACATAATACTTAAACATCATTAATTGTAACATGAATTTTAATCCAGCAGTTATCTGTTTGCCTACCTATGCATCTAGTTACTCACTTAGGGATGCATATTTTATTGTTTAGTGGTATTTGTGGGTACACAAATTACTGTTGTTTATTAAGGATGGTAATTGCTTGTAGTTCACAAATACACCCTGTTCTCAGGTATCAATCCCTAACAACTGTTTTGTCCTAACTCCTAAGCATATAACTGAACTTAATTACTTATTCAACAAATGAATGATTTCAACTCCTTTTATCAAATGATTCTACTGCCTTTAAATTTGGGGAACTGCATGTACCTAAAAGTTTCAATTTGAATAAGAGAACTCCCATTTGATTCATAATGTTAAATTCTTAAAATAGCAGCAAAGGAAATGTAAAAAAGAAAAGATTATATGTCTCCGGCATATGGTGTTACATTGCATAGTAATGTACAGCAAAACACACTGAAGTATAAATACTTCCTCTGTAAAAATGATTTTATAATGCTATAATTTGATAAACGATAGTCTACAGACATAAAAATAGAAAACATAAAGCTGCAATTTATCTTTCTTAATTGCAATAAGTATATCAAATCTAACCATGATGAATCTTAGTTCTTAAAAAACTTTTAGTCAGATATGGTGGTGCATGCCTATACTATCAACACTATGAGAGACTTAGAACCTGTCTTACAATAAAAACATTTTTTAAAAAGGAGCTGGTGCTAGAGCTCATTGTAAAGGACCTTTGTTAAATTCTCAGGTAAAAAGAAAAAGAGTGAGGGAGGGAAGGAGGGAGAGAAGGAAAGAGATAGGAAGGAAGGAAGGAGAGAAGGAAAGAGGAAGGAAGGAAGGAAGGAAGGAAGGAAGGAAGGAAGGAAGGAAGGAAGGAAAGAAAGGAAAGCAAAAGAAAGGAAAGGAAAGGAAGAGAAATGACCAAACTAGGCATGTAAGGGAAGGTTTTAATGAGCACATGTACTAATTTGTGGCTGGGGCTTTTTGTGGCCAGTTTCTACTGATGCTAAATACTTACTTTCCTAGTTTACCCTGTTGTTGACAGCCTTGGTCTCTATGAGATGTAAGCAAGTTACTGATACCACTAAAGTCAACTCTTAAGAGAAGGAAGCTCCTAAACAAGCCAAAGCATGTAAAAAGCACAAACAGTGCTTGGCACGTGGTACAAGTTCAATACATTGAGAGCAACAACAAAAAGATCAGTGGCGGATTAAAGTGCCTGCACAGATTAAAGCACTTGCAAGCAGGTACAGGGGCCATGGGTTTAATCCCAGGGCCTGCTGTGCCAACCCCGGCCCTGGGGTGCACTGAGCCGGCAATTGAGACAGGGCATGTTAGCACAAGCCTGTAATCCCAGCTCTTGGGAGGCTGTAAACAGGTAGATCACTATGAGTCTGATCTCGTAATGAGACCCTGAACACCCTGTAGACCCTTCCCTAAAATAAAAAAAAAAAAAAAAAGATCAGTGGATAGCTGTTACTCAGCAATCAAACACCTGGGGAAGAATGGCCAAAAATAAGCAAGTGGGGCAAGCTCTGGGAAGAGCAATCTCCATCACGCAGATCCTGACAGGAGTTTCGTCAAAGGTCGGACCTCAAAGGTGCAAGGTGGCTTCCTTCCCATGCTGGACATCAACCTTGTCTCCACTCTGCTGAATTCTTTTCTCATAGCCTTCCTCCTAGCATTACTGTGACAGTAGCTGTCCCTGCCGCCCCAGCTGTAGGTGACAACTAAAAGTCCTCCTGAGGACGCAACCATACTGAATCATGTTTGTCTGCAGTAGCTGCAATGAGGCTCTCCAGAGGCTGCGCCTCCTTAGCCTACACCTGCGTGCGCACCTTGAGGGGCTGTGCACCTCCCTCGGGCTGTCCCTGTCCCAAGCCGCCTTGGGCGATCATGTCTCTCTTAATAGTCTTCCATGCCACAGAATTCAATGCTCTTATTTCCTGCTCTTACTATGGAACTTACTATATTAGAAACATTAGATCTTAAATGGTGTGTTTCTTCAAAAGAAAGATTTGCCTTTATATCTTTCCCCACAAGAAGAGGCAGTACTGGTAGAAGAAATAAAATTTAAGCCAATATAAAACACTATTAGAAAAATTTTGGAGAAGGCTAACTTCTTACAGTGAGGCACTTTACCTAATAAATAAAGCTTTTCAATTTTACTCTAACTTATTATGCTCATTTCCAAGTCTTTCTTTTAGTACTTTGACTTGGAAGATGGATTGACCGATTTGCTACAGGGTCTCAGTAAATAGCTCAGACTCAGTGATCCTTCTGTCTCAGCCTTCCCGGCATGGGGATTATAGGCATGTGTCACCATGTCCAGTTTCAGTGGTCAGCATGGGGCTGGCACAGCATGCAGTAGCAGGGATTGAACTCAGGTCCTTGCACTTGCCAGGCAGGTGCTTAGACCACAGAGCTATCTCCTTGGTCCCAGTACTTTAATTTTGAACTAGAGAATAGCATCCTGACTAGATAAAATGAACCATGTAGACAAAAACAAAGGTTGACTAAAAACTAATCTACATTAATCCAGAACATATACCTGAAACGTGAACTGAGTAAGAATAAGGGAGTGGTGTCTTAAAATACTTTGACATGGAAAAATCCAGAAAAGAAGAGAATAGAAAGCAAAAATCCTCCTCCAGTTCATGTATCAACGCTATGACAGGTTCCTCGGCAATCTATCCTTTTTCTTGTGGTTAAGGCTAGTTGTGCAGTTGCCAAAGGAAACCTCCCCACCGCATGACACATACATTCCACTTTCCTTACTGTCATTAGTCACCATCCTCTGAATGCTTCTCTTTCCACACCTACCGGATACGCCCCACATCACCATATTTTTAAGTTCCTTTTACCAAAGTACTCACTCACGATGTCCTTTCTTCCGTTTTTCCCTCCTAATGCCTTTCAAGGGCTGATCACAACCTGCAACATGGATATGGTTCCCTTACTATTGCTGAGAACCAGTGTGTGTCATGGAGATTAAGAAGAGGGACTTGGCTTTGGGTCCTCGCACGCAGTGACAGGCCAGCAGTGCTTCTCCCCTCATGGTTACTTTCCTTACTTGTAAAGTGGAACTAAGCCATTGCAACAATCGCAAAAGATTGTTGAAAGAATTAAAAGTGACACTCATATAACACTTACCTAGCGAGACTTACACTAGGTCTAACACTTACAGTAAGAGCTTAAGGATAGTAACTCTAATTTTAAAAGAAGCGGCATTTATTGAGTACATTATATGTGTCACCTAATACAGTATTTCCTTTATTGACTCAAAATAAACAAGATTGATGTCAAAATAACCCTGAGAATCTAATTATTACTTCTGCTTTATAAATGAAGAAACTAAAACTCAGTAAGATTAAGTAATTTGCTTTGAGTTGCACAGCTGGTAAATGGTCACGCTAGATTTGCAAAAGAAGTTACTCCAAACCCATATGCTTTCTATTACCTTATGATGTTTCCCTAAATAGACTTTTAAAGGTCTTTAACATGGAAATAAAGCTCAAATTAAAATTTAATGGTATATTTAGTATTTATATTATGGCTGATTTACTTTAAAAATCTTTGACTTCTTTACTTTAAAAATCCTTGACTTAGAATTTCCTTAAGGACCATTGTGTAAATCTGAGTTAATAAAGTCAACCGTTAAAGCAGTCAAAATGTATGGATTTGCTGCTGTACAGCTGCTTTTACTTTGGTACCAGGGACAGAATTCAGGACCTTGTGCTTACCAGCCAGGCGCTTAAGCCACTAAGCTATCTCCCAGCCAATTCCCTTTTAATATAACACGAATGTTTGTTTATTCAGTTTATGAACTGCTGTTGTTAGAAGCTGTGTTTGTGCTTTGCAGGTCTGCTGAGGACAAGGTAGAGCAGAGAGCCTCAGACAGGGGCTGCATCCACGTCCAGGGTGCTCGTGCTTGGAGCTCAGCTTCAGCCAGATCGGAATAGTCCACACTATCCTACCACACGTAAGAGAAGGGAGTGCTTAGAAATTTTATGACTCTAAACTACAAAAACATTTTGCATGAAAACATCTCTGATCTCCCAGACCTTCTTGACTACTGAGGACTTCCTCCATCTCCTCCCATTTATTCAAGTTCTTTTAGAGGAAGTTCCACAAATGAAACAATCCAACAATCAACATAAAACACATTTCCTGCCATTCCTGTTGCGAAAGATGTCAGAGAGCCTTCCGTGAAATATTTGACTAAAACTGGAACAAAATTTCAAGTTCTGATATGCAATAGGAGGCACTCTGTACTCCAGATTATCGGCACATAAAGAGAGGCTTTGAAGAGCAAGTACAGCAAGAACATTGTTAGATATCACACTCATAGGTTCCTTTGTGTCTTTCAAACTTTTATTAAAGATATTTGTAATTACAGATGATTACAATTAACTCAAGTGTCTAGAAAATAAACTGCTGAATGAATAAGATCAATTTTAAAAGTTGCTTAAAGTTTTTAAAAACTTGGTTACGATGTTTATGTGTATTTGAAACAAATGATGCAAAAGTAAAACTAAAACTTTTAAAGAAAAGTTGAGAGAGAATAGTAAATCATAATTTTACTTTTCAGTAATTATAATTATGTGGTACAGATATAGGAAAAGACTCAATTAAGAAGAGAGAGTCCAGAAACAACCCAAAGGACCATAAGAATTTAGCTTAGGAAAAATATGATACCAGTTAAGAAAAAAACTACACATTTTACATGAAAACAAATTTTAGTTTCTCCTCCATAAAAGACACTATCAAGAGAGTAAAGAAACAAGCTACAGATTGGGAGAAAATATTGTAGAAAGATATAGCTGGGATAGGGCTAATATCCAAACTATATGATGAATTCTTAAAACTCAACAATGAGAAAATAATCCGATTTAAAAAAGGGCCCGAGCTGAGCGTAGTGTTAAACATCTGTAACCCAACACTCAAAAGGCTGAAGCAGAAGAATCTTGAGCTTCAGGCCAGCCTGGGTAACACTGTGAGTTTAAGGCCAGCCTGAGTTACATAATAAAACCCTGTATCATTTTTTTTTTTTTTTAAAAAAGGAGGGACCAAAGACCTTGACAGATAACCTAGCAAAGAAGACATACAGCTGGAAGGTAAGAATGCGAAGCACTGTGAGGGTCATGTATCAGCAGAGAAATGGAAATTCAAAGAACAAGCTACCACCATCCTATGTAACTATTAAGAGCAGTCAAAATCTAGAACACCAGCAACCCCAAATGCTAGTAAGACGGGTAATGATTGGAATGCAAAATGGTACAGCCACTTTGGGAAACAGTTTGGCAGCTTCCTAAAAAACTAACCATAATCTTACCATATGATCCAATGATTACACTCATTAGTTGAAAAATCAAAGGAGCTGAAAACTTATGCCTATGAATAACTTGCACATAGATGTTTATCGCAGCTTATTCATAATTTCCAAAACTTAGAAGTAACATAGCTGTCCCTCAGGAGGTGGTATGGTCTGTGTCTAGACGTCCCCACCAAGCCTCATATGGTCGTCATGTTTTTTCAGAGATGGCTCAATCTACAGTGTGTGATGCTGGGATTAAGGGTGTGTGTGATCAGCTCACTAATTAGGTTGGCACAGTCCTATCACAGCAATCTAGCTAGAGTATAAAAGGGGCAGAAAGACACTATTAAGGTTGCTTGCTCACTTTTCCTGTCTTTAGCTGCCATGAACTGTTGGCCCTTGCCATATGCCACCCTACCTTGAAGCCATCTGATCACTGACTGAAACTTCTACAAACTGAGCTAAAGAAACTGTTTCCCCTTTAACTGTGGGCATTGTATATTTTGTCTCAACAAGAATGCTAAGACAAATAATAAATAAATAAATGGACAAATAAACAATGACACACTCAGACAATGGAATACTATTCAGCACATAAAAGGCATAAGTCATCAAGTCAAGAAGACATAGAATAATCCTAACTGCATATTGTTAAATGAAATAAACTAATCTGGAAAGGGTACACACTGTATGATTCCAACTATTTTGCATCTTGTCAGAGGCAAAACTTAAAAGATCAGTAGTTGCTACAGGTTAGTACAGTGAAAAGGATGACCAGGCACACAAGAAATGTTAAGGCAGGGAAGATGGGAAATCTTGACCTTTGTGATTTTGCTGTGAACCTAAGAAGTCTGTAACAATAAAGTCTTTTTTAAAAATTTTTCTATTTAGAACAGGGTCTACAAAGTCTATAGGGTCTGACTGCATAGATCAGAATCCTAGTGATCCTCCTGTTTACAGCCTCCCAAGTGCTGAGACTACAGGCGCACCCACTATACCTGGTCTCATTCATGCCCCAAGGGCAGGGCTGGCACAGCATGCCCAGGAATCAAACTCCCAGCCCCTGCATCTGCGAAGCAGGAGCTTTAATCCGCTGAGCTATTTGTCCAGCGCTCTAACAATAAAATCTTAACAAAAGACTATTGGATTTGATTGCATAATTAAAATTGCATAGAAAAAAAAAAACCTCAAAAATTAAAAGACAAATAACATACTGGAAACATATTTATATAAAGGGAAAAACAATCCTTAATATACATCAGATCTTATAAATTAAGAGAAATGGATATGAACTCCTCTAGAAATGTGGGCAAACGATAATGCTCAGGGCTGTTATTTAAATCTCCAAATCTATTTTTTCTTTTTCATATAGGAACAGATTCTTAGCTGGGCATATGCTACCCAGCTAGAGAACATGTACTTTACAGCTTCTCTTACAGTTATGCATGGTACTTGTGACCTACGTCACTGCCAAAATGATGTGAGCTTAAGTAATGTGTAAAACTTCTTTCTCACTTGTTTAATGGCAAATTGCTTACTTTTGACATTTTTCTTCTAGTCTTTCTCATGGAAGAGAAGGACTGTGGGTTGAAGATAACCCAGATGTGTCAGCTGAAGAAAGGACAAACCAAAGGATGACAGAATAACCTAATTTACAGAATCAGAGTCTCTAAATTACTATGGAAATCAGTTAACCGACTAGCTGGGACTACTAGGCTATTATGTGAGAAGAAACTTTTATGTTATTTAAAGTATATTTCTGGGTTTCTTGTGCCAGCTAATGGACCTATGTTCTAGCAAACAATAAAAGAAGACACTCCCAAAATATGGAAATAATAATAACTGAAATGTGGAGAGATGTTCTTTCTCTTTCAGAATAAAAGGAAGGTAAATTAAAATATCCTGGAGACAGTATTTTGGATACTGAACAGCAAAAACAAAAGATTGATAAAATTAATAAACTCTGGCTTTGAAAAACGTGTGAGAAAACATCCTTATGGGTTGAAAATATGAGATAGTATTACCCATGGTGAAATCAACCGCACTAGAACACAAAGAAGAAATAGAACGATCCCACATAACCAAAATCTGGCATCAAGGTGGGGGAAGAGAAATAAAATTCTGGTACTCCATACAGTGGGATGTGATGCAGCACTGAAAAGGATGAAACATCTTTTGTAACAACAACGGACCACTGAAGTTATCTTGTGCTTTAGGAAAGCATGTATCAAAAAATGACAGTCAGTGTGGTAAACAAGACAAAGTCTGTATCATCTGACTTCTGTTACAAAAGAAGGATCTTGTAGCACATTAGCTTAATATTATAATTTCATTTTATGCTACAGTTTAATGCTTTTTTAACAATGAATCAAATATGAGCAGAGAGTAAACTTATCTGACATGACTTTAGCTTTACTAGCAGAAACTACACTACCTTGTGTGACCAGTTCACCTCATGGAGTCCTGTACCTTGGTTCTTCCCAATTTTTTCTAAGTATCTTTTTTTTTCCCTGTATTTTAGTGAAGGGTCTATAGGATGTTCAGGGTCTCACTACTAGATCAGACTCATGATCCACCTCAGTGATCCACCTGTTTACAGCCTCCCAAGAGCTGTGATTACGGGTGCGCACCACCAGGGGCAAGGCCAGTATGGCAGGCCTGGGGATTAAACCCCAGCCCCTGCACCTGCTTGCAGGTGCTTTAATCCACTGAGCTATTCTACTGAAGTAACTTATGAGAAGAAAATGTGAGTTATTTATCAAACTCAAATTCTAGAGAATACCAGGTTTTAGAAATCTTGTGCTTATTTTTAAAATTTATGTACATTTGGCATTCTAATCTATAATGTAAGCTTTTGGTTTATTCTAATACGTTTGTCTTATTTTACATTCCAATGTAGTAGGTTAACAACTCAAAAAACAATTTTTTTTTTAGTAAAACCAGCATTATAGAAACTGTGGCACATTCATTGTGTGTGTGTGTGTGTGTGTGTGTGTGTGTGTGTGTGAGAGAGAGAGAGAGAGAGAGAGAGAGAGAGAGAGAGAATGTGAGAGAGTGTGTATGTGAGAGACAGAGAGAGAGAG
>NW_004524753.1:3415778-3422849 GCF_000260255.1 Octodon degus | reverse complement strand
AGAGAGAGAGAGAGAGAGAGAGAGAGAGAGAGAGAGAGAACCAAAAAATGTATACCCACCTACACAACATGGAAAAGAAAAACAGTATGTTGCTTTGTCAACAGATGGTGTTACCTTTGTCTGGGGGACGCTAGAGGATGTTGTATAGTATAGAAAACCCACTAGAGTCTTGGTCCTCGGAGAAGAAACTGGAAGCAGTTGTATGGCCATGTCAATGATCAAGCAACAGGCTGCTATGCTAATAAATGTCTGGAAGCTCATGGCCACCACTTCAAGCACTTCTTGTAATTAAAGAGGCCAAAGGTAACTTGTATCAACTTCATGATGTCTCAACAAATTTAGACTAAAATAGAAAACTTATTTAGATTTAGCATGAGAAGTCACATCTTATATGATACCAAGAAATTGGGGCCGGGGAGATGGCTCAGTGGAATAAGTGCTTCCCTGGCAAGTCCAAGGGCCTGAGTTCAATCCCCGGTTCCACAAAAAAAAAAAAAAAACCCTAAATAAAGAAATGAAATAGGAAACTGTAAGATTATCTCTCCCTATCTTACCACGCTGTGTGCTCCTTGGATAAAGTGTTATAGGTTCTCAGATCATCAAATACACTTATAAAAAGGAAGTACAAAGACTACAGTGAAACCACAGATAATAGATGACTCTGACATCGTCTACGATAGAATAATCAATGTATATCACTTAGCTATCTGAATGAAAATGTTTTTGTGTTGGGTATATTTGAACTTCAGTTGTCTTTAATTGATTTTCTTAGTGTGAACTTTAAATTTTGTTCTTACAATGTTCAATTCCATCTGTGACATATTCAATATCATTTTTTTCATTCTTCACTGCAGACAAAAGGAAGAAATAAAGGACAAATAGAAAAAAAACCCAAACAAATTTAGTATTAAAATATTAGGGCTGGCCAGTAAGCTCAGCGGACTAAAGTGCCTGTTTAGGCAGAGCACAGCAGCCGGGGTTTAATTCCCAGAGTGCCAGCCTCGCCCCTGGAGCATGTTGAGAAGGGGATTGAGACTGGCAGTGGTGTAATCCCAGTGCTTGGGAGGCTAAAAACAGGAGGATTGCTAGGAGTCTGATCTGTGCAGTGAGACCCTACAGGCCGTCTACTAAATACATAAAAAATAAGTTAATAAATAAATAAATAAATAAAACATCTTTACAAGTTTTTCTTTTTCCTAAGCTGTGTATATATTTTTTGGCTCTATCTATCTATCTATCTATTTATCTATTTATCTAACTGTTTTTATTTTTGCTTTTGGCGGAACTGGGGATTGAACTCAGGCCCTTTGCACTTGCCAGGCAAGCACTGAGCCACCTCCCTGGCCCCTATCTATCTATCTATCTGAATGAATATATGCTTTGTGTTGAATCCTAGCTCTACCAAATACTTCTTCTATGAAACTGGGCAAGTTACTTAATTAGAACTTCATTGTTAAGGAAGCTGACACAGGAGAATCTCCCCAAGTTCGAGGTCAACCTGGGGCACACAGTGAGTTCAGGGTCATCCTGAACTACACAGCAAAATCCTCAAAATTTGAGACATAGCAAAACGTCTCAAAACAAAAACATTCTACTTCTATAGAATGGAGGTAACAATGTCTAATTGCAGAATTTTATATAAATAAGATTAATACAAAAGTATGTGCATTTGCTGTTGTGTACATTTTAAAACAAAATGAACATTTACATTTCATCTTGATTGCAGTTATGACTTGATAATGCATTTCAGCTGTCAAGTACCATATTCCTACCTTCCTCGCTAACAACTGAACTCATACCTGCAATTGTGCTTCCCTTAGCTGCTGGCTGGTAATCTGTGCTTTTTGTTGCATCATATTTTCAATCCGTTTATTGACTTGCTTTTCCTTCTTGAGCTCATTTCCATAAAATCTGGACCCCTAAGGAGAAAACAAAGCATAGGAAAATGTCTGAAGAAATAAGCACCTGTAGTATAACCCGGTGGATAAGCAGATAGATTTTGGAATCAGACTGACTGAAATCAAACCTTAGCTTTACCAGCTGGGTGACACAATTTCTACTCCTTCTATGTAGCAGTTTCTTTATCTGTAAAATGTATTTCCTAATAGTTACCTAAATCATAGCATTGCGCAATAGTGCTGAGCACAAGCTTTCTGATTACAGTTCTGTTTTCCGAAAAGAACAGACTGTTCTAGGTATTATCCTTGGAGCACATGCAGGGCTTTAGTAGGTTGAGGCATTGGTTATCTCCTCCACTAATGCTTTCTCCTTAACAAGGCATTTCACAGTCGTGTACATGCTGTAATCGTAGGACTCTTGGAGGTTAAGGTGGAACATTGTTTTGGTTTTTTTGGCGGAACCAGGGATTGAACTCGGGCCCTTGTACTTGGCAGGCAAGCGCTTATGCTACTGAGCTATCTCCCCGGCCCCAAGATGGAGGATTGTTAAGTTCAAGCCAAGTCTGGGCAACTTAGCTACTTAGCAAGACCCCATCTCAAAATAAAAAATAAAAATGAGGTAGGAGTATAGCTCAGTTGAGATCAAGTCTCAGAACCATCATTCATATAAATATATACATATATGTATATATGTATATATATATATATGTATATATATATATGTATATATATTCAAACGCTTTACATTAAATCAATGAAAAATGCAGAAGGTACTTTGTATATTGCCTATAACTTCACCACTAAAGATAGCGTCTGTGCAGACATCATGTTGATACACACTAGGTTATTTTTACTTTTTGGCTGTCATGAAAAAAATGCTATGAACGTTCATGTAAGTTTCTGTGTGGACACACTTTGTCACTTCTTGTGGAGTGTGCAAGCTCTCAGATTCTATCCTCAGCACTGCAAAAATAAAGCTACTTAGGGGTTAGAAAAAAAAATGAGCAAAGAAGGACATGTACATTAATTTGATTTCATACACATATTATATGCATATGAAGTGGAGCATGGGATACCAAGGGCAAAAAATTAAAAGGGAGATTGTGCCATACTTTTTCATATTTTAGCAACATTATATGTTAAAATTTTTAGTAAAAAGGATTTCCAAAGTTTATGATTTTCTTTTAAACAGAATGTTTGGACAGGATACCATGTCTGCATCTTGTACTATGAATAACCACTACAAAGACAACAATATGCAATGTATTAATTATTGAAACTGTCCTATTAATCGGTTTTGAAACTGTCCCATTGCCCATTTCTCAATAAAATTAATTTTTTAAAAAAGAAAAGTAATCCCAAAGATTATATCTTACAAAATACACTTATTTAATTAAAAATAATTTATATCCGGTGTATGTGTTGTTTTAGGAACAAGTGCAAGTGAAGTAAATGTATATTAGACAAATATTATGATGAGAGGAAGGGCTTGTTCAATCTTGGGTTCAGGGTTGGACATAAAATTGAAATACAAATTAAATAAATCACGGGAAAACAAACAAACAAACAAACAAGAATGTTTAAAAGTAATAAAATTACAGATATTGAAAGAAACAAGAAACATACCTTTGTGGCTTCCATTATAATTTTATTAATTTTCTCCTTATCTAATCCTTCCATTCCTGCTTTATTATCATTAAGTCCCATCCTAAGCAGAAGATCATCTTTGTAATCATTAGTCTTCTCCTCTGTGCTATCCATGGTGGTTAGACTTCAAGTAGTTTCTTTCTTGTTATCTGAATAAGGACATAAAATAAACATAGATTTTAAAACTGCTCATTTAAAAGTTGAAATGATACAGAAACCAGCAAACACAATCTAAAAATGACAGTTGAGAATTAACTGTTGAACCGAATTAGCTCCTTAACGAAAACTTCAAACAAACAGTCTTAGGTGATATCCACAGTGTTCAACCCAACAACAGAATACACTTTCTTTTCAGAAGCATACAGAACTCTTTCCAAAATAGAACTCAAAGTAGCTCATAGAATATGCTTAAAATGAAAAGGAATTGAAATTATCCCATGCATATAATAAAAACACAGTGCAATGAAATTGGAAATCAATGGCAAAAGAAACTACAAGAACTTCATAAAAAAATAGAAATTAAACAATACACTCCTGAACAACCAATGGGTCACAGATGAAACTAAAGAAATTAGACAGCTTCTAATAATTATGTTACAAGATACTGGAACTTATGAGAAACAACAAAAGCAGTACTACAAGGGAAATTCATAGCAGTGAATACCCATATCACTAAAACAGAGCCAGCTCAAACAAACATGAATGAAAAGATATCCCCTGTTCTTAGATCAGCAGAGCCAATAAAATACCCATACTTTCAAATTGTTATGTTGATTTAATACCATCCCAATCACAACAATCATATATCTCACAGAAGTAGAGAAAACAATTCCAAAGTTCGTATGAAACCAGAAGAGACCTAGAATAGTAAAAGTAATTCGGAGCAACAAAGGCAAGATAGAGGGCAACTCAATCTCCAATTGGAAGTTATACTACAAAGTCATTCCTGGAAGCAGGTATTACCCTGCTACAAAAGCTAGAGAAGGATCCAGCCAGAAAAAGCAAACTAATTATAGGTCAATCTCCTTCATGAAGGGAGACATAAAAATGCTCCAGAAGGTATTGGCAAACAGATGCAGCAAACCATCAAGAAGATCATACATTATGATGAAGGAGGATTCACCCCTCAGACTCAGGGATGAGCCAACATATGCAAATCAATAAATGTAATATACTATATTAACAGAACCAAGGACAAAAACCACATGATTATTTCAATAGATGCAGGAAAAGCACTTGACAAAGTTCACTACCTATTCATGAAAAAAAAGTACAGAAAATTGGAATAGGAGGTCTTTTCTCATCTGATAAAAGCCATTTACAGCAAACCAACAGTGGTGCAACCTCATACTAATGGTCAAAAACTGAAACATGGTACTCTAAAATAAGACAAGAATGCCCACTATCACCATTCCTTTCAATACAGTTGTAGAAACACTAGCTAGAGTAACTAGGTGAGAGAAAGAAAAGTAATAAGGATATGAAAGGAAGACATTAAATTATTTGCTGATGACATGATGCCCTACATAGAAGATCAAAGAAATTCATCAAAATACTGGTTATTATACCAAATTCAGCAACAAGACAGGATATAAAGTTAACCCACAAAAATCATAGCATTCTTGTAAATCAATAACAAATTCACTGAAAGCATGCCTTTCACAACAGTATCAAGAAAAATGATATTCTTAGAAATCAATTTAACAAAGGAAGTAAAAGACCTATACACTGAAAACTAGAGTACTCTGAAAAAAGGACATTGAAGAGGATAACAGAAAATGAAAAGATATCCCTTGTTCTTAGATCAGCAGAGCCAATACAGTTAAAATAGCCATACTTTCAAATTGTTATGCAGATTCAATACAATCCCAATCATAACAATCATATATCTGATAGAAGTAGAGAAAACAATTCTTGGGGCTGGAGAGATAGCTCAGTAGAATAAGCACTTGCCCGGAAAGCGCAAGGGCCTGAGTTCAATCCCCAGTTCCACAAAAAAAAATAAAAATAAAAAAATAAAAAAATAAATTTTTTTTTTTGTATTTTTAGGGAAAGGTCTACAGGGTATTCAGGGTCTTACTACTAGATCAGACTTATAGTGATCCACCTGTTTACAGCCTCCCAAGAGCTGGGATTACAGGCACATGCCACTGTGCCCAGTCTCAATTGCTGTCTCAGCGCGTCCGGGGTCGGGGCTGGCACGGTATGCCCAGGGACTGAACCCCTGGCCCCTGCGCCTGCTTGCAGTGCTTTAATCTGCTGAGCTATTTGGCCAGCTCCAAGAAAACAATTCTAAAGTTCATATGACCAGAAGAGACCTAGAATGGTAAAACTAATTCGGAGCAAAAAAGGCAAGATAGA
The DNA here is from genome assembly GCF_000260255.1 of Octodon degus. Lineage (NCBI taxonomy): Eukaryota > Metazoa > Chordata > Mammalia > Rodentia > Octodontidae > Octodon > Octodon degus. The sequence goes on along the minus strand of NW_004524753.1, from coordinate 3,416,943 downwards.
GGACATCACAATCCCCAATTGGAAGTTATACTACAAATCTGTTGTGATAAAAACAGCATGGTACTGGCAAAACACAAAAACAAAACAAACAAAACAAAACTCAAGAATCAGTGAAAAAAAAAAGATGTGTGAACAATTCCAAACACATTCAGCTACCTTCACTTTGACAAAAGTCCCAAACAGCTTCACTGGAAGAAAGATAGCCTCTTTAATAAATAGTACTGGGAAAACTGGCTTTCCACATGCCCAAAATTGAACCTAGACCTAGACCGAACCTAGATCTTACACTAAACTAACATCAAAATAGAAAAAAACATCTAAATATAAAAACAGAAACACTTAATTTGCTGGAAGATAGAATAGATTAAAACTCTTTAAGACATTGGTATATTGCCTATATCAGACCTTATGAACAGAACACTGATTGCGCAGGAACTATAACAAAGAATCAACAACTAGGACCACATCTAATTAAAAAGCTTTTGCAAGCAAAAGAAACCACTCATAGAATGAAGTGACATCCCATAGAATGAGAAAAGAAATTTAACAGATATACTTCAGACAAAGGACTAACATCTAGAATACATAAAAACTCAGCTCAAAAAAATAAGACTTCTCAAATTTACAGATCCAATTCAAAAATGGGCATCTCAAATGAGTAGATGTTTCTCAGATGAAAAAGTACAAACAGAAAATAAATACATTAAACAACATCACTGGTCATTTGAGAAATACAAATTAAAAATAACATTGACATTCCACCTCTCTCCAAAAATAATGGCTATTAAGAAATTAGGGCCAGCCAGATAGCTCAGCAGACTAAAGCACCTGCTTAGGCAGAGTGCAGCAGCCCAGGTTCAATCCTCGAAGTTCTGTACTGGCCCTGCCCCTGGCGCAAGCTGAGACAGCAATTGAGACTGCACATGGTGATGTATGCCTGTAATCCCAGCTCTTGGGAAGCTGAAAACAGGAGAATCACTATGAGTCTGATCTTATTACTTTCCTTTCATTTAATAATTCTATTTTCAATTCATCTATTCTAAAATTTTATGTATCAGGGAAACATGCAACTCTTATCTTTCTGAATCTGGCTTGCTTTCTTAACATGTTATCAGATTTTATTCATTTTTCTTCATATGATATAACTTCACTCTTTAAGACTGTA
>NW_004524753.1:3387889-3415678 GCF_000260255.1 Octodon degus | reverse complement strand
TGTTGATGAGCAGTTAAACTGTCTCCATATATTGGCTATTAACAATTGCCCCCCCCATACACACATACTAAAAAAGAAATGTGTAACACAAGAAATAGTACCAGGAATAAACAAAGCTTAATATAATTACAAAACTTCTGTACAGCAAGGGAAACTGACAGAGAGAGAACAAAAAAAAAAAAAAAAACCTACAGAATGGGGAAAAAAAATTGCCAGCAATTCAGTGGACAGAGGACTAATATCCAGAATACATAAAGACTTTTTTCGTTTTTTCTTTTCTTAGTACAGGGTCTCACTACACAGATCGGACTCAGTGATCCTCCTGTTTTCAGCCTCCCAAGCACGGGGATTACAGGTGCGCACCACCACGCCCAGTTTCAATTGCTGTCTCAGCACACCCTTTTGTCTGCCTAAGCAGGCACTTTAATCCGCTGAGCTAACTGGCTGGCCCTAAGAATTTTTTAAAAATTGAATGGATCAAGTTAAAGACCTGATTAAAAAATGAGCAACAGAAATAGACACTTCTCAGAAGAGGTAAAAATGGCTGATAACACTTAAGAAATGTTCAAATTTGCAGGCCATTAAAGAAATGCAAATTAACAATGAGATTCCCGCTTAAAGAAAGGCTATCCTCAAGAAATCACATAATGACAACTGTTATTTGTAAAAGGTACACTTCTACATTGTTGGTGAAAATGCAAACCACTATGGTCATCAGTACAGAGATTCTTCAAAAACCAAAATTTAGAAATTCCATTTGACCCAGCTTTTCCCTTTTTAGGTATCTTGCCCAGAGACATTATATCGCAGTGATCCACGTGTATCCATGCGTCTAGCAACACAATCCATAACAGTTAAATCTTGGAATCAATTTCTATGTCCGCCAATAGATGAATGGATAAAGAAAACATGGTATTTATACACAGTGGAATCCTACTCTGCCATTATGAAGGACAGACTTGAGTCATTTGTAAGAAAACAAATGCACTCTGAAATTGTAATTTTAAATGAAGCAAGTCAGACACAAAAGGTTAAATATCACATGTTTTCTCTTACATGAGAAACCCAAATTATACATAAATTGCAAAATAAGAGATAATAGGAAGTAGGGCGATAGATCTTTTTCAAGTGGGAAGGGGATCAAGAGGTGGAGGTAGAGGGGAGGTAAAAGGCATGAAAAAAGAATTGATATGTTTTATGTACCCACAGACCAGCTCCCCACAGGGAAGGTAATATTTATATAATGAAAACATGTCCAATTGAAAAATAAACTTTAAAAAAGAATTGCGTACAATAAACATGCATATATAAGTATTCCTATAGTGTATTAACACCTCCAGGTATATACCTAGGAGTGGTGTACCTGGGTTATATAGGAGTTCTATTTTCAGTTTTATGAGAAAGATCCACATTAATTCACATAGTAGCTGCCATAATTTACATTTCTACCAACCATGTATGAAAGTTCCTTTTTCCTGCATCCTTGCCAGCATTTATTTATTTTGGGTTTTTTTTCTTGATTTTTTAAAATTAATTTTATTGAGAAAGAAATAGCAATGAGACAGTTTCAAAACAGGTTAGTAGGACAGTTATAGTAATTAATACATTGCATAGAGTTGTTTTTGTAGTTAGTCATTCATAGTACAAGATGCAGACATGTTATCTTGTCTAAACATGTATTTGTGTTGATAATCATTCTGACCGGGATGAAATGGATTCTTAATATACATTTGCTTTCTTTTCCAATATAGTTTTAATTTGCAATTTCCTAATGGTTAAAGATGTTGAACAGGGGTCGGGGAGATGGCTTAGTAGAATAAGCGCTTGCCTGGCAAGCGCAAGGGTCTGATTCAAATTCCCAGTTCCGCAAAAAAAAAAAAAAAAAAAAAAAAAAGATGTTGAACATTTTTTTCATACATTTATTGGTCACTTGTACTTCTTTTGAGGAGTATCTTTGTCTATTCATTAATTAGGCTAATTGAGTATACATTTTTGAGTTCTTTGTGCACTCTATTAATATTATCAGAAAAACAGCTGGCAAAGATTTTCTTTTACTCTATAGGCTGTCTCTTTATCTACTGGTTATTTCCCTGGCTGTGCAGAAACTTTTTAGTTTGATATAGTATCAGTTTTGATTCTTGTTATTGTTTTCCGTACCAATGGAGTTCAGTAAACCTTTGCCTGTACTTATGGCCATCTTATGTTTTCTTCTAGCAGTTCCAATTTCTCTACGTCTTTGATTCATTTTGGATTGATTTTTACACAGGGTGAGCTGTTTTCAATCTTCTGAAGTGGATGTTTAGTTTTCAGCATCATTTTTTGTTAAAGAATGCCCTTTCTCTACTGTCTGTTTTTGGCTCCTTCCTTAAGAATCAAATAGTTGTAAGCTAGGTGTGGTGGTGCATCCCTGTAATTCCAGCACTTAGAGGTTGAAGAAGGAGGATCACCAGGAGTTCAAGGCCATCCTGGGCTATATAGTGAGTTAAAGACCAGCCTGAACTACACAGTGATATCCTGTCTCAAAAAACAAAACAAACCAAACAAAAGAATCAGATAGTTCCAGTCTAAAAGGTTTGTGTTTTATTCTATCCCTTTTTTTTTTTTTCTAGTTCCATACTGTGCTTCTTATTATGGCTTTGTAGTATAATTTGAAATTGAGTAGGATACTTCCAGTCTTGTTCTTTTGCTTTGTCTGTTCTGGGTCTTTCATGTTTCCATAGGCATTTTAGAATTGTTTATTCTAGCTCTGTGATGGATGCTTCTGGAATTTTGATGGAGACTGCATTAAATCTGTAGACTGCTTTTGGTAAGAAGGCCATTTTAACAATATTACTTCTGCCAACTCATGAACAGGGAAGTCTTTCCATATCTTGGTGTCTTAAGTTTCTTCAGGATTCTGGAACTTTCATTATAGACATCTTCTTCTTTGGTTAGATTGATTCCTGGCATTTATTTTTAAAGCTACTTTGAATATAATTGTTTTGCTGCTTTCTTTCTCAGCTAGTTCATTATTGATAAATAGAAAAAAACCTGTATTTTTTTTAACGTTGATTTTGTATCATATCTTGGAGTCATTCTTGACCCTCCTTCTCAAATACCTGTATCAAACTGCCAGGAAGTCCTGTGGGCTTTTTCAAAAACACATCCTGAGTTTAACCACTTCCCACTACCTTCACTGCTTTCAGACTGGGCTGAACTACCACTATCTCTCAACTGGATAACTGCAAAAACAATTTAGTTTGTCTGCTTCTGCCCTTGTTACACTGCATCGATAGTAACTGAGTCCAACTGGGTCTTCTAAACTACAAATTAGACCAAGTCACTGCTACCCCATCTTACTCCAGCATGAGCCCAAAGTCCTTAAAACAATCTTCAAGGTTCCAAAGAGATCTTTGTTTTTCCTCAGATTTGTCTAATAGCCTCCCTTTCATTAGCCATTTCATAGTCACATTGGTCTTTCTGTTGTCCTCCACTCCGCTAGGTGTGCTGTTTTTGAAGTCATTTGGCATTGGCTGTTTACACCTCCTCAAGGGTGCTTCGGTCAGATATCTTCTTGACTAAATCCTGTAACTCCTTAAAATCTTTGCTAAATGTCATCTTCTCAATGAAAGTATACTCAGACCTCCTTACATAAATTGAAGCCTGATTACTTTCTGATTTTTAAGTTAATGAAAATATTAAATCAAAATAGCAGCTGTAGTTTGGATAATGGCATGTCCCCCAAAGGTATGATGCTTGGGGTAATGATACCATAAGGTTGGAGGAAGCTTTTACAGAAGTGGCTTAATGAGAAGTCATTAATCATTGGGGCAGGCCCACAATTCTGCGACCCTGTTTCCTTCCCTTTCCTCTCTCTTGCTTCCTGGTCTTTGATGGGATGAGCAGTTTTGATCAGTCATATGTTCCTGCCATGAGGTGCGACCTCTCCACAGGCACAAAGCAAAGTAGTTACCCAATCATGGCAACTCCAAACTGTGAACCAAAATAAACCTTTTCTCTTCATATGCCTATTACCTTGGGTATTCTTAGAGAAAATTGATTAATACAGCAAAATAGCAGTATGAGAGCTGCCATAGTGGCACACACTTGGAATCCCAGCACTCAGGAGGCCGAGAGAGGAGGATCACCCAGGTTAGCCTGGATTGTATAGTGAGTTCAAGACCAGCCTGAATTACACAGCAAGATACTCTCACAAAAAAGGGCAGTATTAATAGTCATAATGACATGCTAGACTTTAGAGTACTTGATCATTGAATCCTTCTTGATATTACTATTTTGTGGGTATTTCTGTAATCTTCAAATTCTATAAAATTTTTCATGAGTCCTGGTTTTGTTTTTCTCCTCAGTACTTCAGTGAATTTCTTTATCATGAAATGCATAACGTTTAAAAGGGAGCTCCTAGCAGACAGGGTCACATGCTATTGCCAACTATATTTTTTCCCTATGTTTTTGGGAAGTGAGATTTACGTTGAATAGCTTTGTGAGGGCAGCAAATAATGTAAGTGCTTAGCATGGTGCCTGGCACACGAGAAGCTCTCGTTCAACACTACTGTTATTAAAGTTAAGCCAAGTTTCCAGCAGTGAAAAATCTCTAGTCTTATACTTCTGTCTCTTGAAGACAAGAGGCTATAAAACAGAACAGGGCAATCACCCCAAGAAAAAGTAGAAATTCAAAGATCATACAGATTAAATTTATATTTTCAAATCAGTGTCTGCACCAATTAATAGGCAATATAATATAAAAGCCCCAAGCCTGATGAATAGACATAACTGATTTTATTAAAAAGTTTTTAAAAGGAAAATAGTCAAACACTTTTATAGCCTGATATAAAATATAGTCTTTGACGTCAGCTAAAAGCACAAGCAGTAATGCACAACTCAAAGGAAAGAACTCTGGGTCCCTGTGGTTTAGCATATTGGTTTACAAAGCACATTTTCGCTGAAAACACTCAAACTGTTCACAGTCTCATTTTACCACTGAGTATTCAGGTTACCACTTAAAAATACAAGGCAAACCATTGGTTTTAGTAGCAGTAAGTACAGACCCTTAGAATCTCTCAGAGGCAATTCTAAGTTTCAGTGAGTTGGGTTCTTCCTGTATACAAGGCCCAAGGAACTACATAAACGGTATCACAAGTGTGCAGCACATGGATCAAAGTCACCTGCAGTCAATCTATCAGAAAAGAGTGAAAAATACACTATAGTTAATAAGAAAGACCTGGCCTGCTGTGCCGGCCCCACCCCAGAGCACACTGAGAGGGTGATTGAGATTGGGTGTGGTGGCACGCGCCTGTAATCCCAATGCTTGGGAGGCTGAAAACAGGAGCATCACTATAAGCCCCATCTGTGTAGTGAGACCCTATAGAGCCTGTACTAAATACATGAATGAATGAAAGAAAAAAAGAAAGAAAGAAAGAAAGAAAGAAAGGAAGGAAGGAAGGAAGGAAGGAAGAAAGAAAGAAAGAAAGAAAGAAAGACAGACAGACAGACAGACAGACAGACAGACAGACAGAAAGAAAGAAAGAAAGAAAGAAAGAAAGAGAAAAGAAAAAGAAACTAACTACAGGGGAAGGAGGACGAGTGAGACAATAAGTATGAACAGGAAAAAGTAAACAATAGCTCCTATTTGGTACTTGTTTCCTATTTCTAATACAAATGACACAACCCAACAGTTTACTCAAAAAACCTTAACACATATTAATGAATATGATTTTAAATTTTTCAGATGCCCAAATATTTAATATTTTGACAGATTAAATACTCAGCATAAAGCTTTAGGGTGTTCTCTTTACTAATTTTAAATCCACTGAATTAAGAACATTAGGTTTAACAGAGACTGACTTAGTTACTTGTCATTTGTATTTATTATAAAAATATTTTAAAGCTTCAATAAAATGTAAGTCAGTCACACAGTTTTATTTTTCTGTGTTCCTCGACTTAATTCATATACACATAAACAAACACATGCACTGAAATAACGTACCCACAAGTTTTTTTATAGTGGGACTAAGAAGCAGATGTAACTTTAGTTTTAGCCTGCAGCATGAGGTAGGGGGGCACTTTTAAAAGGTGTAGGCCAGTAGGGAAAAAACAAAGTCACCGGAGCATGCCTTTCAATGGGGAATCAAGCCCCTGGCCTCGCTCCTGCCTTCTAGGAGGTAGGCAACCTTATTTTACCACACAATACCTGCCATGATGTTTTGATTCACACAGACCCAAAGCCATGGGCCTGTGACCACAGACTGGAGCCCCTAAAAGAGTGAGTCAAAATTAGTCTTTCCTCCTTATAAATTTTCTGTCTCTATTATTTTGTCATATCAGGGTCTCAAGAACTGGCTAATACTGGAGCATTTTGATATGCAAAGAAACCAGACAGATCTGGATTTAAATTTATTTATCTACTACAGGGACGTTTTCTTTTCTCTTTTCAATCAGATTTTATTGGTACATTGTGGATATACATGATGATCACATTCATCATAGAGAATTTGTACTTCAACCTGATACAACTTAGTGGTTTTTTTTCCCTCTGTTACCTCACCCTTTCTTCAACTCCTCCTCCCCTTCCCATTTATAAAAGCTTTTTTTTCTTTCTTGTCTCATTTTTAAAATTTTTCTTCTTTCCTTTCCCCATCCCCTCTACCTCGTTTCCCTCCTCATTTAAAGTCATGTATTTGTTAGGCTCTATTAATATAAAGTGTTTCTGTATATGTTGTAGTGACCTTTAAGTCAGTTATACTAAGCACATGAGATCAAACTTAACATTTATACATTATCAACATTAGGTTTTGGGGCCAAGGAGATAGCTCAGTGGAATAAATGCTTCCCTGGCAAGCACAAGGGCCTGAGTTCAATCCCTGGTTCCAAAAATAAATAAATAAATAAATTATGTTTTAATTTTGAATTTATGTGCATTCAGATTGAAGCCTTAAAAACAATAAAGAATACTGTTGGTTCTGTGTGATTCTAAGTTTCTAACAGGCTAAGAAAAATTATTTATCTTTATTAAAAAGAGCTCAGGGCTAGAGTATAGCTCAGGAGTACAGTGCTTACCTTTAATCTTGAGTACCACCCAAAATGTTAAAACTGAAACTGATCGGATTTTAGAACACAACAGGATTAGCACACTTGCATATCCTACTAGGTTAATACTACTTGTCCAATGCCAATAAATTATGTAAGATTATTCCCTCCCCCCTTTTTCTGAAATAGAGTCTCGCTGTGAAGACCCTGGCTGTGTAGTTCTGGCCTTGAACTCACTACATAGCCCAAGCTGGCTTTGAACTCAGTGATCCTCCTGCCTCCACCACCCAAGTGCCAGGATTACAAGAATGTGCCACCACACTTGGCCATGAAGGTCCATTTTGGGTTATTAAATATGTACATGGATCATGAAATTGGACAAATGTTAACAGTAGCCTTCAGCATGTAAAGCATTTATTTCTACCTTGCAAAGCACAATAAGAAATAAAATGTGTTTTTACATGAAGTATACATTTCCTAATACTATGAAAATAATATCGGGTGATATTTTACAGATGCTAGGAAACACAGAAAAAAATATACTAATACAATGTGTAATTAAGTGACTCATTTCTCATGAGTAGAAGCAAAAATGATGAGCTGTTACAGAGTGTGATTTGCATGTTCCAGGCTCTGACTCTCCCTTGACTCACTCACACTGGGGATGTCAGCTGCCAGCGTGACAGGCCTGGGAAGAAGTCACATGAAAGAGTTTGGAAAGTAGCTCCTCCCTCAGAGAAGTCTTCAGTTAAGACTGTAAAGCTGCAATAGTTTGACTGTAACTTCCTAAGTGAAGGAGTGAAGGGATTCAGCTCTGTGCCTAGATCCTTTTTTTTTTTTGTGCACAGATTTCTGATTTTCAAATATATATCTCCCCCAAAGCCTCATGTGGTCACAGGGCCTTTTCAGAGGTATCTGAATCTAGAATGTGATGCTGGGATTAAGAGTATGAGTGCTACACCTGCCAGGAGGCAGGTAGCCTGCATTCAATATAAGGGACAGAGTCTTTCTTTTCTTTTTTTTCTCTTTTTTTTTGGTGGAACCCGGGATTGAACTCAGGCCCTTGTGCTTGCCAGGGAAGCGCTTTTTCTACTGAGCCACCTCCCCAGCCCCCACCCCCAGTCTTTCTTATGTCTCTCCCTTGTTGCTTTTGCTTTCTTGTGGGTGCCATGTACTATTGTCCTCTGTGATGCTCCTCTGCCAAGCCACTCTGCATTGCAACCAACCAATTATGGGCTGAAACTTCCACAAACTGAGCAATATAAACCTCTCCTCCTTTAACTTTGGGTGTCAGGTAGCTTGTCTCAGCATTAATAGGAAAGTAACTAAGAATATATATATATATATATATATATATATATATATATACACACACACACACACACACATATATATATATATAATCTGCTTGTTTTTTCTGTACCAATTTTGTTCCTGTTAAATTTACATTTTAGTTGTTCTAAGCACTGCAGAAACTACTGCTTTGTAGTTTTCTCAGTCTGTAAAGGGAATAAATTATTTAGCATAAATAATTCTGTTGATCAATTTATTAACGTGTCTTAAATTTTCACTTCATTCAAATGAAAAGTGTTTTGTTTATATAGCTCAGTTTGTGGAAGTTTCAGCCCAGTAAAATTAATGACAATGCCTCAGTTAAATTCTTACAGATACAATAATTGGAAACGCTTGGGTGTCACGGTATTTTACATTTGTTACTCTATTTAAGATTCAGAAGAGAAGAAATTGATGTACAGATTACATAACTTGAATAATGTAGTACAGTTAATTGGTGGCTTATCTGATAATATAGCTTAGGTCTGGAGTCAAAGTACTTATATTTAATTATGGAACTATAAAGAGTAAGACAAGGGGCCAGGGAGATGGCTCAGTAGAATAAGTGCTTCCCTGGCAAGCTCAAGGGCTTGAGTTCAATCCCTAGTTCTGAAAAAAAAAAAAAAAAAGTATGGCAACATTAGTAGAAAAGAAGGAATAGCTATTTTGTATACTGATAAAAATAAAACAAAAGTAGTTTGAATAATATAATTTTCCATAAATCACAATTTGTCACCTAAATTCATTTCTAACTGACATTACGATTTTGAACCTCTCTAAAGTCTTGAACACTTTTGGATTTGTCGCTACTGTGGGGAAGAAGATGTGGTTATTCATGAAATATTAGTAAGGCATATTGAGTATTCTAAAAGGTTACAGAAACCACAGTAAGAAAATATATTTGGGGATCACCTGTAGATCTTCACAGTGATCCAAAGACAATCATGGCATCTAAATTAAGTAGTTAATTTTTACCAAGCATTGCTTTCCCAAAAATCTCACCTACAAATCAACTATTAAAGACTACAGAGCTCTACATTTTTGCTTCAAGATGGAAAGGGCAAGCATTATTCATAAAAGCAAGGGTGTTTTGTTTCTTTTGATCTACCTTTTCATTCAAATCTGCATGAGCCATGATTTATGGCAATATTTTACTGATCTGAGGGTGTATGTACTGGAACATAAAACTAGATATGAAAAAAGTACAATTTATCTATATGTACACGCTTATATTTTAAATAATGCCTTTCCTCTGTGTATATGTTTGCATATATATGTATATATATGAAATATTTTTTCAGGCCAGATGTTCCCAATATACTCCAGTATACATTTCATTTATATATATTACAGGATAATTGGTATACCTGTAAACCATGAAGATATACTATTTTATATTTTGTACTTAGTAATTTCACTAAATTCTTAGGATTTCAATGTTTATTCAATGTTTATTCTAATACAGTTACTGGTTGCTGCAAAAATTTTCTATAAAAATGCACAAAAGGAAAGTTAATATATACTGGTTTAATCTAGAACAAATAATCATTTTTTTTTAATTATTATTACTGTTGTTTTGAGACATGGTCTCACTATGTAGCCTAGACTCGCCTTGAACTCAATGTGGTCCTCCTGCCTTACCCTCCTGGGATAACAGATGTGTACCACCGTGCCTGGTCCATTAACATTTTAGGATATTTCATTCATTACTTTTTTCTAAGTCTATTTATTTTCATCTTTTATGTATATATTTATTTGGTTCAGGGTCTCTCTATGCAGCTTGGACTTGCAGTGATCCTCCTGTCTCGATTTCCCAAGTGCTGGATTACAGGCATGTGCCACCACTCCTGGTTTCAGTGGCTGGCATGGTGCCCAAGCATGGCATGCGGTCCTGAGGAGGGGACAAAACCTCCTAAGTCCTTGAGCTTGCTAGGTAGGCACTTAGACCACCGAGCTATCTCCCCAGCCTCTACGTGCATTTTTTACAAAGTATGATCACACTATTACATTTGTTTTGAAACCCATTTTTGCTCCTCTAAGTCATGGAATTCTATTTTAAAAATTACAGAGTACAGCATCCTTTTCTTTTTTTTTTTTTTTTTTTTTTTTTGGTCTTTTTCAGACAGGGTATCTTTATATAGTTCATGCTGTTTTTGAGCTCACTTTGTAATCCAGGGCGGTATTAAACTGGCATCAATCCTTCTGCCTCAGCCTCTCAAGTACTAGGATTATAGCTACGTGCCACCACGCCCAGCTAATATCCCTTTGTTCTTTCATAATTTTTCCATGTATACCCACCATAACTGTATTTAGAACATACATTGTTATTTTCATTCTACATGTTGTTTTATATTAGTATATGCTCTTCATTTAAGACTGTATTGTGAGCATTTTCGCATGCCACTATGATATTCCTGGGCATTTGAATTTATCCTTTGTGGGGTTTGCTTAAGTTCTTTATTGCTCCAATATCTTTGCCTGGTTGTTCTAAAATTACAACATCAGTATCATGTCTGTGTAGTATTACATTGTAAGGCTGGAACATATGTTACTTAAGAGCTCCCTGATGACACAAGTTAGACTCTATAATTTTTTTCTCATGAAAATTACTACGATAAGTATCTATGCCCATCACCTCTTTGGCACTGTCTTATTAAGATAAGATGCTTCAATAAAGTCATAATAGCTGATTTGACTGAATATGAAATATTAAGTATTCCAGCAACTAGAATAGAGAATAACATAACTACACACACACACACACACACACACACACACACACACGGGTTTCCCTTTTTGTTTGGCGATTTTCTTCTAAAAAATTAAACTTTAAGCATGCAACACTATTGGACAATGTACCTTATTACTGATTAAAAACTTCAGAAACAAAGTCTAAGAGAATATCTTATGCTTATGTCTATTAACATTAAAACTCAAATCGAATTCATGAAGAAACAATATCCCTATTAAAAATAAAAAGGGTAAGGAAAAAAATTAAGGTTATTGAAAGGAAGAGTTAATGTTTAATTGTTTGATCAATCTTGCATGCCTGTATTTGGTAATCTGAGCAAAATTTTGGTGATATCAATATGTAATATAATAATCATTGTTAATTTCCTGTTCTTGTTTTGAAATTCTGTACCATTTTTATGTTTTATGTTGCTTTGTTTTTGTCTTTGTTCTTGTTATTTTTGGTTTTTTTCTCTTTAAAATAAAATTTTACAAAAATAAAGAATATCTCTAGCTGACTCTTCTTATCTATTTCAATACCTCTAACTTCTACTTCAAATAGAGGAAATTGCTTTAGGGTTTAAAATATTCACTTTAAAGCAGCAGTCTGCCTCCAACTTGGCAAATTACCACTTTTCAAAATACTTTGAGAAAAACAAAAGCGAATAAATAAGGAAGCCATATAAAAGAGTATAATATGGGACAAGAGGATGACTGGATAAAACTTCACACTGTATGTTTTACTTAATGAGGAGTTAAAGTTGTTTGTTAAAACAATTTTTTTTCCTTTCTATCACTTTTATTAAAAGTGAGACTTTCCTAAATGTTATCTTTATAAAATGCAATGGAGCTGCAAGAATGATTTCTCTTTCACAACACTGATAGTGATTTCATCTCAAGTTACAGGCAACCTCTCTAGATTTAAAAATAAGAAAGTGAAACAAAATAGACAATGCCAATTTCCATTAAGGTTGGCTGCACTTGCTCCAAAAGCTAAGAATATGCATAAATAAGTAATAATTTTTTTTATTTACCATAGGCCAATCAAGTACTAAGTGTTCAAGATGCCTTCTCATTACTCATGATTATTTGTTAATTTAAGTCGTTCAATACATAAGGAATTGAAGCTGAGAAGATTTATGTAATTAATCTACAAACACATGAGGTAACCCAGCCCAATTCAAGCCCAGCTTGTCTTCAGAGCCCACATTTTTATCTGGTGTGTAAATATATAACCACTGTCTACAAGGCCAGTGTTATTTTCATTCTCAAGAGATTTTCTTTGGATATGGAATTGAGGTGTCTTTTTTTTTTTTCTTTTTGTACTTTAAAGATATTACTCTAATGCTTTCTGAGAAGATCATGAGCATTCACACTGTTTCTATATGTAAGGTGTGGGGTTTCTTGTCTTCAAGACTTTCTGGGGCTGGGGTGATAGCTCAGCGGCATAATTGTGGCAAGTGCAAGGTCCTGAGTTCAGTTCCCAGTACCAAAAGAGGAAAGAAAAAAAACAAAAAAACAAAACTTTCTGCTTGACCACCATGTGTCTGTGTACTTATCCTGCACTGAATACTTTGTACTTCGCCTGTCTGAAGTCCTGGTGCTTCAATAGTATGTAAATGTTTTCCTAACTCAAGAAGATTTTGGCCATTATTAACGGCTCTTTTTTCTTTTCTCCTCCTATCTCTCCTTTTGGAGCTTTATGCTACTCCTTTTTTAAAAAAATCTTTTTGAAAAATTATTTATTTACTGATATGGTAGGGTCTCCCTACACAGTTTGGACTCATAGTGATCCTCCTGTCTCAGCCTTCCCAACACTGGGATTACTGGCATGAGCCACCATACCCGGTTTTGGGGCATGCGGTACCAGGGATTGAATTTGGGTCTTTGCACTTGCCAGGCAGGTGCTTAGACCCTTGAGCTATCTCTCCAGCCCTATGTTAGTCTTTTTATATTGTCAGTATTTGAGTTTAATTTTTGTTGTTTTCTATTATTATTATTACATTTTAATCTTTTCCTTCTTTAGCTTGGATTTTTTTAAACTCTGTGTAACAAACTAGATTGTTGATTTGAATGGCTTGAGATTCTCAGGGCATTGGTAAAATCCCCACACTCCTGGGTGTGTCTGGGTGGGCCATGGCAATGTGACCTTGGGGATGACATCTGGTCCCTGAGCCCCTCCTCTCCATGCTGTCCCCCTGCTCCAGTGGCTTCACTCCAGCATGCCCTGTCATGTTTCTGCCTTGGAGCCAGTAGAGCATTGAATGAAACCTCTGAAACCATGAGCCACATGAAACCTCTTCTGCTTCGAATTACAGGCTTTAGGTATAGCCTCGAGATGGGAAAGTTGGCTAACATCCTCCATCCTGAAGACAACAGGCCAGTTCCTCTGCTGCGATGCTGCCACGAAGCCCAACCAAAACCTTCATTCTGAAGTTCAGATTTCTTTTAGTTCTAAACATTCCATTTGGTTATTTTCATATTTATTTTTGCTGAATTTCTTTGTAGGCATACAACCATACTACCTGACTTCAATTAATGTAATTTTTAACAGTTACTATAAAGTCTTTGCCAGATAATTTCAACATCTAGATGGTCTTGGGGTTACCATCTTGTCGTTGCTTTTGAAAAACAGTCTACATTTTTCAGGCTCAGAATTTATATTGTATCCTGGATATTTTGACTACTGTGACAGGAATTTTTTTTTTTTTTTTTTTTTTTTTTTTTTTTTTGGCTCAGGCTGTCTGAAGGGCAGGTCTGGTAAGGCAGGGGGAACTGGGGATCAAACCAGAGTATCCTGTGCCGGACTGTGTTTGCATGAGCAGGCGCTTAAACTAACTGAGCTAACGGGCAGGCCCCTTGTGACATGAAACTTTTGTGGTTGTTAAATACTTCTATGTTAATGTTTCTCATGGGCGAATGAACCAAAAACTCATTAAGGTTTGGTGGGCAGAGAGAGGCTCGGATGCTCATTTAGGTTGCTTTCAGTCTCTCTGGGCACACACATCCAGGCCAGCCAGAGGTCTAGGCAAAGCCTATCCAGTACATGGCATTTAGAATTTCCATCCCTTGGCTCTCTCATTCGCTGGGCTCACACTCTACTGTTCAGTGGCCTTGATTGCTCAGACCCTCTTTCCCTGGTTTATCCAGAAAAAAGGATGGTTAAATTTTCTTCTGGAAATTTAATTGCATCACATTGGATCCATCCATAAGGCAAAACTGGGTCACTTCTTCCAAGTCTTAATGCCCTCTAAAATATGCCCGATTTTTGTTCTCTCTAGAGTTCTCAAGTAATTGATTTTTGAACTTTTTATAGAATTCATCTGTAGGAGCTTATTCCTCCATGCTAGAGGTAGAAGTTCCTCAAAAACTTAAAAATAAAATGGATTTATACCTATTTCATATTCCTAAAGAAACAAAATAACTATTTTTCTTTCTAAAGTGCAGCAATTCCACATGTTAAGACAATGTTTGCTGACACCACTGACTTTTCTCCAAGATCCAAAAGAAGGACAGCAGCCAAATAAACTCCAGACTCTTGTAGAATATTAACCTTAGATTGATTTCAGATGGGTAACAGACTCATTCAACTATCAGGCGGTTGACAGAGGTACTGAGAACTGCCTCAGTTTTAGGTTTGAATCTACTCCTGCTGTCCATTTCCATCACTTCCTTCAAAGACAAGAACTAAGTCGGGTTCCGCGCTCTCCATGAACACTTCTCCACAGGAAGCCCCTGCTTCTTCCTTCATTAACTTCCAGTGTGTTTGTCTTCAACATGTAGCAGAGCATGTTCCTCTAACCCACCTGCCACTCCCATATTACATATATTTACATTTTCTCCTATTTTTCCAAGATAAACACTTGATTAAGAGGAAATGCTTTTCCAAGACTTAAAAAGTCCCAGTAGTCTTTAAAAAGAATATTACCTACAAAAGCTGTCTGAATTGTGTACCTTTAACTTAATCTTAACCACAAAAGTTTATGTGCTTGTTCCACAAAAAGCTAACAATAATCCCTAAAGCAAACTTTTTAAATAAAAGAAGTATTTGTTATATATATTATGTGCAATATTTTCTATTTTTTAAGATGCAAAAATTTCACTAGATTGAGCAAAGATAAATCAGTTAGTGTAAGATGTACCTCTGTCCTTATAGTAAGAAGTGCCTCACTTGGTCAAATTATTATTATTCTGAACTAAATCACGATGGTTAACGTTTTCACTTGGGCCAAGAAAATAAAATGCAAATAGTTCATACTTAGTTGTGAAATAAAATTAAGGAATGCAGTTTAGTAAACCTCAGTGTATCTTCAAGATCTATGAGTCCAATTTTAACGTATGAGTTTTTCTTTGGGCAACTTTATTTGTATTTTTTATTTTTTATTTTTTTTCAGAACCAGGGATTGAACTCAGGCCCTTGCGCTTGCCAGGCAAGCGCTTATTCTACTCAGCTATCTCCCCAGCCCATATTTGCAATTTGTAATTATTGATATTTTGTATCTTATACTTTCTTAGATATCTTTCAAAGAACAAATGCTCATAAAATAATAAATGTTTTTCTATATAGCAATTATGGATCTATCATTCCTACATAAATTTACGATACATAATGCTATCTTTTTTGTTGTTGTTGTTGTTATTTTAGTACAGGGTTTACCGGGTCTCACTACACAGATCAGATCCATAGTGAGTTTCCTGTTTTCAGCCACCCAAGCTCTGGGATTACAGGCGCACGCCACCATGCCCAGTCTCAATTGCCATCTCAGTGCGCCCTGGGGGTGGAGCCAGAATGAGAGGCCAAGGATCGAACCCCGGTCACTGCCCCTGCCTAAGCAGGTGCTTTAGTCCACTGAGCTATCTGGCCAGCCCCTATAATGGTATCTTAAGGATCTTAATTTTCTTATATTAAATAATAAAAATGGATTAGTGGAATACAATAGTGAAAACAAATCATTATTCCATCATTTTGAGTTTTCGTATTGTGTTGCCTATAGTTATTTTGGATTGTAGATATATTCCATCATGGCTGGTTTCAGCTCTTTTTCTTTCGTGGTAGCTTTTATAGAATATATTCCACAGTGCTCAATTTTACATTTTTTTTTTAATGTTACATTTTCTGCCCATCGTGTTAAAAAGAAAACTGATGGAAGAGTTTTCAAAATTATGAGGCAAATCTGAAGATGAATGCAAAGAGACAAATAGTATTATTGATTATGATGATGATATTAGTCATACAAGTAAAATCACAGACCGAATCCTCAGATGATTTACAGGAATTTTTTTCAAACTCTAGAATAAGTGAATAGACAATGAACTTGCAAGGACAAAGAGGAAATAGGACATTCCTAGCCAGGTAATCATCTATTGGGAATGACTTCATCATGGTGTCTTTTCCAAAGGAACTCAGTACATTGCATTTTCCTAAAAGGATGCTACATGACACTGTTTGTTCATCCTTCAAAATGTATATGTAGTAAAAGTTACTTGATACTTTTTTTTTTAATTTTTAAAATTTATTTATTTTTCATTTGATGCAAGGTCTCACTACACAGCTTGGACTCATAGTGATCCTCCTATCTCAGCCTCCCCAGTGGTGGGATTACAGGCGTGTGCCACCACATCTGGTTTCAGGGCTGGCACATTGTGCTGGGGATTCTGGGGCCAGCATGGCATGTGGTACAGGGGATTGAACCCATATGTTTGCACTTACCAGGCAGGTGCTTAGACCACTGAGCTATCTCCCCAGCCCTTGATATGCTTTTGAAGTGGACAAGTGCTTCAGCCAAATATATATCAAAGGAGACAGAAAAAAGAAATTGATGATACAGAAGAAATTTACTGGGCTTATAACACTAAGTTTATAAGTATACAAATAAAATATTTGCAATCAAGGAGGAAAGGACATAATTGTCTTCTCTTTAACAAGATTATAAACATCAGATTTTCAGTGATTTTGAGTTTTGATGATAGAAGTGTGAGATGAAAAGCAGAAGGAATGAAGAGCTAGAATCTATTAAAGATGCATATAAGATCTGGAGTCTTTATTTATATATCATTAGTTCCGGTTCAAGTGTAAGAGTCAGTGAGCAACTAGTTGATATCCAAGGACATGTTTCACTTAGTTTTTCATTGCTGGGATAAAATATTCAACATCCACCAGTGAAAGGAGGAAAATTTTATTTTAGCTCAGCTTGTAGAGGTTTAAGTCCATAGTCAGCTGGTTTCAAGGCAGGGTGGCATGGCTGAGGACAAACAGTCCATGGCAGGGCAGGCAGAAAGCAGAGAAGCAGAGAGCCGGTTTCCCTTTCATATATTTCATATATTCCATCTAGACTACAAACCATTAATTGGTGCCACCCACACCCAGGGTGGGGCTTCCTGCTTCAGTAAATCCATTCAGTTCAGTCACACCCAAAACCACTCTAAAGCCACCTGGGGACTAATCAGGATATCACACACCCTTAATCCATATTCTTACAGCCAAAATCCGCTCACCTCCTAAAACCCCATCTATGAGCCCATGAGAGGTTTGTTTTGTTTTGGTTTTTTGGTGTGTGTGTGGGAATGCCTAGGTATAAGCCATAACATGTTTTCAGTGTTTTGATTTTTATTACAATCTAAAATTATAAAGGTATAATTTATTAGTATTACCTTTAAGATTATTCATAAAACAGTTCAAAAACATAAAAAAGATACTAAATGGCAATGATTATTTTATACAATATAAAAGGTCATCAATATGCTATTCTTTTACTGACATAAAACAAAAGCATAGTTCCAATGGATTCCAGAGATTATTTAAATTATTTCTGGGAAATTAAAACACAGACTTGTTCAGATATACTAGCAAGAAAAAAAAAGTAAACTAGGTACATATTACTGCAATTTAAAATATATGCAAATTCATTTTCTTTCCAGAAAATTAAAAAAAATAATTTTTAAAAAATTTTAATTAAAATTTAAAAAAACCTATAATATGCCTAGAATATAATCTGGTTTTGACAGACTCTAGGTTTGAAAGACATGTTTAATCATTTAGAATGATAGTCTTTTGGCTTTTTTAAAAAACTTAAAATCGGGCTAGGGAGGTAGCTGAGCTGGGCAGATAGCTCAGTAGAATAAGCACTTGCCTGGCACGCGCAAGGGCCTGAGTTCAATCCCCAGTACTGGGGAAAAAAAAACAAAAAAAGATGCTTATTTTGGGGCCGGGGAGATGGCTCAGTTGAATAAGTGCTTCCCCGGCAAGTGCAAGGGCCTGAGTTCAATCCCTGGTTCCACAAAAACAAAACAAACAAACAAACAAAAAATCCCTAAAATCAGTTCTACAAGTAATAAAGTATATACTACAACCTTCCAAGGTCCAAAGTCTTGGTTAGATTTCTACCTTTGCAACTTAAGTTCCTTATATTTAAAATAAAGATAATAAATATCTCGAGAGTTTTTTTCAAAGAGTAAATAATAAACTTAATGAACCTAAAACTGTATAAGGTCCTTGGTAAGCACATACTCCTTACAGAAAACTGTGATGGAATTGGATTCTTTGGTCTCTCGTTAATTGTAATGATGCTGGTGATTTTTCCCTGGGCCTTGTTAAGTGCAGTTCTTACAGGTTCCTTTCAATCGCCAACCAACTTATTTCATTCATCAATAAAGATTTACTGAGGCCAGGATACAGCTCAGTGGTACAACAGCCTGGTTGGCATATACAAGGTCCTGAGTTCAATTTACAATACAGAAAGGAAGAAAGCGTTACTGAACACCTACTAGGTGACAGATAATTTTAAATCTTGACTTAATCATTAATAAGAATGTAATTATTAAATACATATCTGTGTCTTTATATGCATAATTATCAGGATGCTAAGACAGTAAAATGCTAGAAAATAATGAATCAATGGACAACACAAAATAACTTATTTTTATAGCAATCCAGTCAAGATTATCATTTAGTTGGGCGTGGTGGTGCACATCTGTAATCGCAGCACTCAGGAGGCTGAGGCAGCAGGATTGCCAAAAGTTTGAAGCCAGTCTGCGTTTTATAGTGAGGTCAAGGACAGCCTGAACTGCATAGTGACATCCTGCCTCAAAAATAAAAACAAACAAAAAATAAAACCCCATGGCTGGCGAGATAGCTCAGTGGACTAGGCGTCTGCTTAGGCAAGCGCAGGGACTGGGGTTCAATCCTTGACACCACATGCCATGCCAGCCCCATCCCCAGGCAAGCTGAACCAGCCACCACCAAGTCCAGGCTAGTGGCACATGCTTGTAATCCCAGTGCTGGGGAGGATAAAAACAGGAGAATCACTACAAGTCCAAGCTGCATAGTAAGAGCCTGCACAAAATACAAACAAACAAATAAATAAACCCCACATCGTTTAGCACCTTTGGCCTGGACCTCAGGGCAATCCTGCCTCAGGCTCTGGAGTAGGGTACTACTGGGGTGTACCACCATGCCTGGCCAAGTCTTAGTAAATACTTAGAGGTAAAGATAAACTGTATTTTTATAAAACTATACCATTATAGAAACATGTATGTTCTATATACTTTTTAAAGCTTACTGAAGAACAAGATCTGAAATTACAGTAAAACAATAAAAGGGTCAGCAAAATAAAAACATTTACAAAAGAGCTGTCATAAATATTTTTTAAAAATAGCACTGCTTTATATAATAAGACTTTAAAACATTAAAAAGAGAAGTTCTCAGTGTCACAGGAAAAGAAGTTAAAAGTTAGAGACCCAAAAGCTTAACCAAAAATAAATTAATATACCAGAAAGATGTGTGTACATGCAGAGTAGACACTATTATCATTGTTCATCTATTATAAATACAGAATATGTACTTTTTGGAATAAAATTTTTTTTTACAGCTATAATGAAATCTATATAATGAAATGCCAAAAGCTACCCTTGACCAATATCCCACAAAATGAAACAGATATAAAGAAACAATAATGGAATACATGTTCAATTCTATTTAACAATAAATAAGACTATTTCTGCTTGAAACAAAGCTAGTTTGGGTCTCCTCTGTACAACAGGAAACAAGATAAATGGACGATAAACCCTTTCAAATTCTGTGAAATCGCTATTTTAACTGTTTTCAATGGGATATAAAATATTCCCCAGTCACTGCATGTGGTACAATAAAGTGTTAATGAGCATCCCTATCCTCTAATCTCCCATCCTTTGCAAGATACAACTGTCCTTGAAAAATTAATTGACAGAAATAAACACTAAGGGACTCTGAGATGACAGACAGGAAAAATCATTTTAAGGGTAAAGTAACAGCTGGTGACTCAACGCCAGCACTCTAGGAGGCTAAGGAAGGCAAACTGGAGCCCAGCCCAGGCAATTGAACAATTTAGTGAGACCTTATCTCAAAAATAAAAAGGAGTTGCAGCTCAGGGCAAAGGCCCTGGGTTTGATCCCCAGCACTACAAGAGGAAAAAATAAAAAGAAAGACAAAACCACAGAAAAGGACATGGCAGTATGTATAAAAACACAACGATAATGATGGTAATAAAAATGCATCTAATAGGGTGTGGACAGTCAAAAGCAAAGATAAAGGAAGGGGAACACTTGTAGTGCTTATTTTGGAAATACCCATCTCTGTAATAGGGATAACCTAGCTTAATGCTATTAACCATTTGGAGCCATAATTCATTTGCTTGGTGGAAGATAAAGATATGACAGTGAGCTATGAAATAGGAACATGAGGTGTGCCTTTGGGGAAGAAGTGCTTGCCTGGCAAGCACAAGGTCCAGAGTTCGATCCCTGGTACCACCAATAAGTAAATAAATAAATAAATAAATAAGAGTTGGCAGGGCTTAGAAAAATGCAGAAAAGAGTAGGGGTTCTTGAAATACTGAGATAGAAAACAGGATTGAAGTAATAATTAAGAATAGAAAGGGGGGGAAAAAACAGACACAAGGCTGAGGATATAGCTTAGTTGTAGAGCCTCTGCCTAGCATTTATGAGTTCTGGGTTTGCATTCCAGTACTACACACACACACACACACACACACACACACACACGTTCTAGGCAACTGGAAAAGTTCGTTCTACTGTTTTAAAAACCTTGATAAGTCCTTTATAGTTCATACAGACTAATAAATTTGGGTTACTTACAATGGGTGTGAACACATTTGTTAATATTAAATTCTAATTCAAAATAATTCAAAAGATATGTATGCCAGATGAGATAAAATACAATCATATTTTAGTACCAACACAAAAGATGAAAATAAGTGAACAATCCCCTCAAAACATCTACATGCACTTTACATGTATCTGTATATCCACCTCTGTAAGTACTTATAAACTATTTTATAGTAATTCCGTACAAAGTCACTAGAGATAGATTACATGCAAACTTCTTGCAGTCACTTACGTTTCTGAAACTAGAATTTTCATAATCAGAAATGGACACAGACATATTCAAATACACTTCACATAAATGAATATCCACTTTGACATACATATGGAAATATGAGTTTACAAATATACACACCACAAATGGGATATATATGGTACCAAAGAATGGTTCTATTAAAAAAAAAAGAATGGTTCTATTAATCATGCCATTTATTAAATAATCCTTTACTAAATATACATTCAAAGTGAATGATTATTAGGGATGAAGCCATGTAGGGCCCATACCCTAGAATAGTCCTTCAATTCTAAGCTTTATGGGACTCGCCATGTTAGCAGAAACTTTATGAGTCTGTACAGGCCTGAGAAGAACCTGGGAAAGGTAAATATGTTCTATCAGTCCAAACCAGAAAAGCAGGGATGGGGTGATAGCTCCAGGGCATAAGCGCCTGCCTGGCAAGTACAAGGTCCTGAGTTTGGAGCTCATGCTTGCCAGGCAGGCACTGTGCCACTGAGCTTCATCTCTAGTCCCTAGACGATATTTCTTTTTTTCTTTCTCTTTTTTGGTGGAACTGGGGATTGAATTCAGGCCCTCACACTTGCCAGGGAAGCACTTATTCTACTGAGCCATTTTCCTGGCCCAATATTTCTTTAAAGTTTTACATGACTGCTTTTTTTTTAATGGCTTGGGAAGATGTATTAACTATCAGATGGTAGGAGCAAAAGTTAGCATCTTTCACTTAGAAATAACGTAATAGTTTAGCTATTATGGTAGCACGTGCACCTTTCTTACCTAGTTTTGTTATGATTTCCCGACCTCAGAAGGTCCCATCCAACTCCACTTAAGAAAAAAACAAAAACAAACAAACCAAAAAAAAAAAAAAGACTTTCACTAGTTTCAAATCCCAATACCTTGTACGCTGTATGTTTTTTAATTACATTATCTGAGAGAAAACAGCTAATCTATTCATTGATTATATTAAATGACTTCCACATACTAAGCACTGATGTAGTGATTAAGAAAAGATGAAATTCATGAAAAAAATGGGTTAAAAAAGGTGAAAACTTTTGTCCAAAGAAAGAACCCAAATGCCCATCAAACAATTAATGGATTTAAAATGATGTTTCTTTTAGTATAATGGAGCATTACTCAGAAAGAATGAAAGATAAAATTGAGACATTTATAGTTAAATGGATTGACCTTGAGATCATAATCATGAAAGAAACAAATTGGACACGTATAAATATTGCATTATCTCTCTAGTGTGAGAAACTGAAAATGTAAATAAGATCACAAATTACACAATAGATATTGTAAAACAGGAAGAAACTGTTCAAAAGGAAAAGTAAAATAGGGGGAGGGGAAAGGAAGGAAAGGAAAGAAAAAATGAGAAAAAGAAAATGAAAACTGAGCTTTGTGAATGGGGAGGTGAAGGGAGTTTGAAAACTGGGGATAGGAATAGGAAGGGAAAAAAAGGAAACAAGACACATCTTGTACAGATACAAATTTCCTATACTAAATGTGATTATTCTGTATAGCTAGATTATACCAACAAAAAAAGAAAAACAAACTCAAGTTCTAGCAGGGGAAAGTAACAAATACAGTCCAACACAACCACTTAAGCATTTATTACATGCCATAGAACCTATCTGTGTGGGGCTTGACAATAGATTTTCACACATACTAAAGCAGTTTTTCCCTTAGAACTTCTCTTTCGGCCTGTACAGTTAGAAACAAAACAGTCTCTAATGAAAATCCTACACATGAGATACACTGCTGTTTCTAGCCAGGCTCCCCATGCAAACAAACACAAAAAATGGCCTTGTGTTTCACACTCTTGGGAAAATCTGATTAATGCACCGGCTGGCCACAACCTGCATCTTTTCAGAAATCTAAATCAACACTGAAAGGACCCAGAAACCAAGAGGTAGTTAAACCAGGCTAGACAGATATGCAAGATGAGAGTGGAAAGAGCCTGAGAGACAGACGGGAAACACAAGAATCAGAGAGAAGATTCCATGAGGCCTCAGAGCTGGACCCCGAAGCACCAAATTCCCAAAATGTACTAGGACAGCTAAGGATTCTGAGATCTCTACAACAATCCCTTTCTAATTTGAGCTACCTTGATATATTTCTGCCTCCTGTAATCAAAAGAGCCTTGGAGGACACATAACAGCAACACACAACTTGTCAACTACAATAAACCATTTCATCGCTATTCCCAGTGTGGTTCATTCAGAAATCAGAACTCATGCTACAACCTCTTTATCACTGCTTGCTTAGACTCCACTCTATGGTTATTCTTTATCTTAAAGTGTGAAGGAAGGGCTCAGATTAACTACTGGAAATTGTAAGCTAATTCAATTCTTTTAGAGGGTTAATTTGACATTATCATGCATATATATATATATATATATATATATATGACATTACTGAAAATTTGCCCAAAAAGTATCAGACAACTGCACAAAAATAAAATTAAACTGACATTTCTTATGTAAGCATGTGTGAAGAGAAATGAACTTTTTGTTTGGTTTTGGTCTTGGTGTCTTGACATAGGATCTTGCTATAGGCTGTAAATTCACTACATAGCCCAAGCTGGCCTTGAACTTGTAGTGCTCCTTTGCCTCAGCTTTCTGAGTGCTGGGATTACAGGTATGTGTCACTGTGCCCAGGTACAGAAATGAAATTTTTTTGACTGCTTATAAAAGGAGGATTCTATGCAGCAATGAAAACCAAAGCCATAGGCCAGTACAGGGAGGCTATGTACAATACTTTTAAAATGGGTATCTGAAATGAATACACTCCTCAGATAACAAAATCCAAATGGCCAAAAAATATACGAAAAAAGGTTCAACATCACTGACCATTTAAGAAATGCAAATTAAAACAACACTGTGTTTCCATCTCACTCCAGAAACAATGGCTATCATTAAGACATCAAATACTAACAAGCTCTGGTAGGGCTGTGGAAAAGAAGGGAAAGGAACCTTTTTGCATTGTTGGTGGAAGTGGACTTCTCAAAGAATTAAAAGTATAAATTTCATTTGACCCAACTATTTTCCAACCATGCATCTTCCTCAAAGAGTTAAAAACATCAAACCATGGTGAAGCATGCATACCCACGTTTAATACAGCGTAATTCATGACAATTAAATCTTGGAAGTGGTCTGCATGTCCATCAACAGATGAACGGATAAAGAAAACAGGATAAACTTGACTCACTTGTTGGAAAATGGATGCACCTTGAGACCACAATGCTAAGTGAAATAAATCAGACATACAAACTTAAATATTGCATGGTCTCTCATATGAAAAATTCAGTATATACATAAAGTACAAAACAAAAGACAGACTACAGGAAAAAAGAGAAAAAAGTTATTATAATCCAGCATGGGCAATGTAAAAATGTATATTAAAATGTACCTTGATTTAGTATAATTTTCTTATGTATTTAATATGTTTTTGGTCTTAGTCTGACTGTTAATCTGTATATATGATAATTAAATATATAAGCACTTATGAGATAAATAAATGAATCTGATGCAGGCCAAATGGGGGGCTAAGGGGAAAGGAGGAAAATTGAGATGTGTTATGTATATGTACCATTTCCTCATAATGAATATAATCATTATGTACTGAAAACTTTACTAATAAAAACTGAAAAAAAGGATTAAGTTTCCAAATATCCCAAAAGGGAAAGTGCAATTTACATAATGGTAGACTCTATATACAGGTTATTTTATATATATGAAACTCAAATGCTCATCTTAAGAAAAATGAGGGCATGGTTTAATAAAAAATAAGCATCATATTTCATTGCCTCAAGGACATATAATTTTTCTCATTTTAACATCTCAAAAATTGGGATGCTCATAAATTTTGGTAGCTAGGCAGCAATTAGTTGTGACATATCATTACCTATCCATCAGAACATGAATCACAAGTGTCAGTAGCTCAGGGGCAAGAAACTAGAGATAATTCTTTTTTGTTCTTGAAACAAGACCTCACTATGTAGCTCAGGACTGGCCTTAAACTCATTATGTAACTCAGGCTGACCTCGAACTCATGGCACTCCTCCTGCCTCAGCCTTCCAAATGCTAAGATTACAGATGTATACCACCACATGAGACAATTCTTAAGAAATGCTACAATCATCAATTCTTTTGATGGTGAAGAATAAATGGAGACAGGAACAACAAAGCCAGGCTGAAAACTAGCTTAGAACACTTTGATATGAAGAAGTATTAGGAACACTATCCTAATACAAATATATTTTTGGATATTTTTCCATACAAAATGGTACACAGAAGAAAACTCAAGTTGTCCCTAATTTTACCATCTAATTACCATATTCATTAAAATAAGGCAAAAAATACCAGCTGCATGAGTCATATGTTGTATTTTACTCACCTGTCTTCTAAGTTTTAGATTGCTGCTATTCATATATTATTTTATTATTTTTAAAAAAGATTTATTTGGTACAGCATCTCACTATACAACTTGGACTCATAGTGATCCTCCTATCACAGCCTCCCTAGTGCTGGGATTACAGATGTGGACCACCATGCCTGATTTTGGGATCAGCACAGCATGTAGTACCAGGGATCGAACCTGGAACCTTGCGCTTGTCAGGCAGGTGCTTAGACTGCTGAGCTATCCTCCTGGTCCCTATTATTTTATTTTATGCAATAAAAACTTTTTAAATTTGCAAAATCACATCTCATAAAAAAATCTCCACTTTTTAGTGGTTACAGTTCCATTTGGAAGTGGAAAGAGTGTTATGAGGAACACTTAAAATTTCCAGCTTTGCTAACAAAGCACTACTGAATCAAAAATGCATGTTTACTATAATAAATACTATATAAATACGGAACCTAGAGACTTAGTTAGGAAGTCACTGTGCTCCACCACAAGTCATACTGTGAAGATATAACCTTCAATATCAATATTTTGAAGACAGGTTCTCTAAGGAAGTAATTAACATGAAAGCCTGACCTAAATACAGGACTGTTGGCCTTACAAGAGGACAAGAGGCTGGAGTTGTCCCCCCCACCTACCTCCGCTCCACTCTTGCCCCTCTATTTTGTTACAGCAGCTGGAGGGGGAAAACTGGCTCTTTACAGCATTATTTTAAAAAAATCAGATGATGTTTTAATTTCAACTTGGGACATGCTCCTCTGCCACAATGGCCCTCATCTTTCTGTCTGTCGATCAGTGAAATTGAAAATATGCTCAGTTCCACAATCCATGGTTTTTTGGCTTCTGTGTCTTGGTAGTGGAAGCAGAGGGCAGAGATGAGGTTGTAATTCAGAGGAGATCTTAATGGGGAAGTGAGGTGAGATGGAAGAGTAAGGAGACAGGAGAGGAACTGATGAACTCTAATGAGAATGAACTCTGGGATTTGGATCACTGGGTTCAAACTCTATGTCTTTTACTAGCAATAAAAACTTTGGAAAATTATTTTATTTCTCTGTGGTTCAGTTTCTTCATCTGAAATATCAGGAAGAGAATAGATATAATAAAGCCTACAGAACTGATGTTGGAATTAAGTAAGATAGCATAAATGCAGGCACTAAGCAAATGAAAAATGTTAAAAATCATTAGCTGAATTAAGAATACTGCTGCTCAGACAAATTTATCTGCAAATTACACTACTGATTGACATGATGTCATAGGTATAAAGAAATAATGTAGAAAGAAGTTGTTATTGTTTAGGCAGGGTCTCACTATGTAGTTCAGGCTCATGTTAAATTCACTATGTTGACCAAGCAAGTAGGAAACTTGCCAGTCCTGTACCTCATCATCCTGACTGATGGGATTACAGACATGTACCACCACACCTGGCTGAGAACCTTTTCTTTTCCCTTAAAAAAAGGTATCTTGAGTCGGGCATGGTGGTGCACGCCTATAATCTCAGCATTTGGGAGGCTGAGGCAGGAGGATCTTATGAGTTCTAGACCAGCCTGGACTACAAAGTGAGCTCGAGGCCAGCCTGAACTGCACAGTGAGACCCTGGCTTTAAGAAAAAAGGCATTCTTTCTCACATTAATAATAAACAACAAAGCAATTTCCCACTGAGTAAGTGGGCACCTTAGTATCTTAAGTACTGGTGGTTACAATCATGCACAACACATAAATACATCAAATACAGACCCAGTCCTAGCCCAGGTCCGGTGAGCGTGTAGAGAGTTTCCTGCTACCCTGCGCCGGCGGGACCAGTCCCAGCCCAAGCGCGGTGTGGGCCGGACCCTCTCCCAGCCCCTCGGGCCGCCCCCCACCACTCCGCAGTGCCTCCCCCACCCCGCCCGCCGAGTAGGATTTTCTGCCGA
>NW_004524753.1:3353151-3386039 GCF_000260255.1 Octodon degus | reverse complement strand
AAAAAAAAAAAAAAACAAAAACAAAAAAAAAATACATCAAATACAACAGAAAGTTCAATTTACTTATTTTTATGTATTTGGTTGTTGCAGGGTCTCACTACACACCTGGGACTTGTGGTGATCCTCCTGCTTTCAGCCTCCCCAGCGCTGGGATTACAGGCATGCATAACCATGCTCGGATTGTGGCCTGGCTCAGCCTGCCCTAGGGGCGGCTGGCACAGCATGTGGTACCAGGGATCAAACCATGGTCCCTGCGCTTTGCCTAAGCTTGCCTAAGCAGGTGCTTTAGACCACTGAGCTATCTCACCAGCCCACAAAGTTCAATTTAAAAACAAAGTTATACTATATTCCTGTGATTCTAAATTGCACTGTGAAGTAAATTTCTCAATAGTTCACATAATTAGTTTAAAACCCAGTCTTAAAAGAATTAGAAATAAGAACACTAATCTTAGAAAGCAAGGTGACATAAAGCTTAATTCAACATTTTGAAGACATACTTTATGTAAGTCAATGAAAAAGAAAAATGTGCTGAGGGTTTTTTCTTTTTGAATGACAACCTTGAGATTATGTTTAACATGCTGACACAGTATTTTCAAAAGCTTTTATCTCTCAAAGCTTTATTCATCTGACTAGCTTTCAACTGCACGTATTATGATTTCATAATGGGAAAATGCAGATCGGCAGATTTAGCATCTTTTGAGTGTCAATCTAGGAAAATGAAAGATATCACAGATACTGCTCAGAGATGCTTCCCCACCTGATTTTCCAGAGGATCCCAGTAAAGTTGGCCTCTCTCCATTGCTACCAATTATTTCCTGCCACTGTGCCTTTTCCCTCAACTTCAAAATATCCTCAACTTTCTATCCTGGTACCAAGCAAATATTTTTTCTCTAAGGTTTAATAAGAAATTTTACTGTTAGCAATTATAAGAAAATCGACAAGATATAGAAGTAGAGGAAAGAAGCTAAAAAAATCAAAGGTCTCAGTACGTTATCTTTACAATGCATGCAAAAACATAATCTTTCCACCAATTGCACCATTCTTTCTCCTGCGTACTCCTCTTTTATCCAATAAAACTAGTGCACTTTGTTCTTTCATAGATTAAAATAGTTCTATTGCAACCCTTCCTGTCTTTCAGGGGTAAGTAGATAGGTAGGAAAGGTTAACCTGGGTCTCAAGATTACTCATTTATAGATAGCTTAGGCTATCGCCTGACATTCTCATGTTAATTCAAAACTCTTCTAATGCCATTTATTCTAATAACTGCAAAAACATGTTCTAAAAATTAACTCTAGACCCCTATCAAGGTGAAGTGTTTGTGAGGAGCGACTGAAGAAATTCTTCAAAGGCGGGAAACGTCAAGCATGAGGTTAGCTTTCAAAGCGCAAGCCATGAACTCCATTGAGATTTAGACTGCTGGGTACGGGGAAAGAAATCCCTTGGTCACTAGACAGGTCACACTCCCGTCCCCCGGGCTGTAGTTTAGGCGAAAGTGCCGGCACAGTTTTGCCCAGGCAAGCCCCAAGATGTTCGGGAAAACCGCCATGCAACACAACCCTGACATCCTCACCGGAGGATTATCTCCTGCCCTAGCCCGCAAGCCCCAGGAGAGTTTTTCATAAATACACTAGGCAGAGACAAAAGCAAGGGGTGGGACAGACACGCAACTGTCACATGAAGCCCACCCACCACCGGACTAGACGTCCCAGCGCCCGACACTCACCACCGACCCAGGACTGCGACTACAACTCCCAGGAGGCCGCACGTTCTTCCCAGAATGCCGCTCAGCAGCGCTCCTATCCCACCGCCTCCCGCGTCCGCTCCGCCTACTTTCCTACCCGTCGTTCCCCGCGAGGGCCGGAGGTAGGGTGCGGGAGGGGGGATCCCCAGCCTCAGGCGTGTGGCGTCAGACGCCGGGCGGGGGACTGGATGGGGCGGAGTGTAGGGGGTGGAAGGGGAGGACGAAGGGGAGGAGAACAGAGAGGGGAGGGGAGGGTAAATAGTGGGCCAGGCTGGAAGATGGCGGCGGTAGCGGAGGTGTGAGTGGACCCAGGTTCCCGCAGTTGAATTTTCTCTTCCCTTTTCCCTGTCTTTTTCCTTCCCGACTTGAGGTTGGCACCGAGGGGGCCGAGTTCGGGTGGCGGCGCGGGCGCAGCGCAGGGTTCACGGCGACGGCGGCTGACGGCTGGAAGGGCAGGCTTCCTTCGCCGCTCGTCCTCCTTCCCCGGTCCGCTCGGTGTCAGGCGCGGCGGCGGCGGCGGCCCTCGCCCCTCCTCCCGCTCGCTGCCGCCCCGGAGCGGGCGCTCTGGGCTTCGCCATCCCCCGACCCTTCACCCCCGGGACCGGGCGCCCCCGGCGCAGCTCGCGGAGCGGGGGCCGGGCTCCTGCTCGCCTGTCGCGCCTCCATGTCGGATAACCAGAGCTGGAACTCGTCGGGCTCCGAGGAGGACCCAGAGACGGAGTCAGGGCCGCCTGTGGAGCGCTGCGGGATCCTGAGCAAGGTGAGCCTCCGCGGGCCCGCTGCCCAGCCTCACCTGCCGCGCGGCCGGCCGTGCCCGCGACTGGGGTGGGGCCGGCTGGAGGCGCGGACAGTCCCGGGGCGGGGGCTGCGGAATGTGCCGGGGTGCGGGGCGGACGGGGGAGCGGGCAACTGCCCTCCTCGCCTGCCCCGCGGCGACCGGGGACCCGGGAAGTGTGTTTTAGCCCGAGATCTAGTTCGGGAGATGCGCTGCCCACCGTGACTTGAGACCCAGGGCGGCAGCTGTCCCGGGTGTAGGAATCTGGGTTGGGCTGAGGCGGTGTCTCAAGTAGTAAGCGACCAGAGGGCGGTTCACATCTGACCTTTCTAACTACAGTCTGGAGGTGCCCAATAGCTGTGGGGGACCCTGCTGGCGGCTGTGTAGACGAGCCAGTTGACTTGGTTTGGACCTGAAATTTGAGATGGTAGTAATCGGCGGTGTGGAGGACTTCTGTAATTTCCCCTCACGCCTTACCCGGTTTCGGAAAAGAGCTATTAATTGGCACATGATTCAGTGGGTATAAAACATATTAGTAGTAATTTGGAATTTGTCAGAATGGAGACCAACCTTTAGTCCAGGAAGAAAAACGTTATTTAATACAATTATTTATTTTGCAGTAAAGGGGCTCAAAGTCAGGCAAAACCTTTTTTTTTTTTGTATTCTTAAAAACTTAAAACATTTTAGCAAAGTAAATAGTCATTTACAGGACTGAAATTGAGTGATCTCTTGATAATGGGTTTTTTGTTTTTAGTTTTTGCTATGAGTAGACTCAGTTTTTGACTTCCTTCTCCTTTCCTGTGAAACTTTTAGAAATGGCTGGAGCCAGCAGTTAACTTGGAAAGGGGGAGCTAAGGCTAGTCCCTCAACAAGCTGGTCATAAGATACCGGATCATGTGCAACAACTGGCTATTAAGAAATAATTCTTCCATCTTAAAGTCATTTGGACATCATTTGTGGAATTGTTTCGCATTAGGCTTTAAAGTTCTATGAGAGATGGTCTAGAAAAGGCATGAGTATGTCAAACGTAAGGCTTAATTTTACTATAGCTGACAAATTGTGTGTGGGTAGAATCTGCCCAGGGTTTCTTTAGATCAAATGTAGTTTACAATTTAGGACTCTGTATTGAACATGTTGACTATGTGATAGATAGATGGGGATGTTAGGAAATGTGTTTTTAACTGTACCTGATAGGGAAACAACAGTTACAACACAGCATCTGTTTCTTTCCTTCTGTGGAGTAATGTAAGACCAAATACTAATGTGTTTTCCCCTAAAATGGAATGGATCTGGAACAGGAGGGGCATAAATTCATATTAAGGATGTGCCAGTCCAGAGTTTTTCTCTTTTGTATAACAATCTGAAATACCTATGAAAGTTTCCAGAAATACTGGGTAGTAGTAATTTTAGGTATTTTATAACAAGTATCAGGATAAAACATTGTTGGAAAAAGGCTTATGCCTTGGGGCTTCAAAGCTTAGTAAACTAAACTTTTTATCTGAATCCCTCCATCTTTTTCAGAATTCCTCCCGTTTACGTCTCTGTTCTTGTTACCTAAAATTCTGAGTCCTTGTCAATGCTGCCCTTTCCATAAAGCTTTTCCTTTGACAGTCATTGAAGGTATTCTTCCCTTTACTTCCCATAGTGTTTTAAACTTGCTTCTGACTCTCATTTTAAATGTACCTCTTTTTTGTTTTTTCTTGAATTGCACTTGTTGGACTGTAGGCTACAGGAATTTTGAATTCTCATGTAGTGTTTAGAATATTGACTTGTCTGGGGTTTTTAATGGGAAGTTAGGGAATGAACATGAGAGCAAAAGCAATAACCTGTCTTCCAGGTGTCATAATAGTAGCTCATATTTTCTGAATAAGGAGTCCTGAAACATATAATTGGTGGATTCCTCTACAAGGAAATAATGTAAATCATAGGAACATAAGTGCTAGGGACCCTCTGGTCACTTGGGATGGAGTCTGTTCCAACAAGACACGTTGGCAATTTCGTTAGCTAAAGTACAAGTGCTGTGTGCTAGAAGTAAATTTAATCTGTTCAATCTTAGGGTTATTAATGATAAGCAAGAAAGAATAAATCCATGGAGGATTTTAAATGCCAATCTAACCTACTGGTGAAATAGGCAATGAGAAGCTGTCCTTATAAATTGAGCTGGCATCCCAATAAAATTAATATATAGGCATATGTGCAAGTAAGTATCCCTAATACATAAATATGTTTATATAATTTATAAAGAAGCAGAAGCTGCTGGACAAAGTTATTAGACCTTCTTGGGAATCAAGAAGCTTGCTAGTTTCACTGAATAATTGAATATTTGGAACACAAGGCAAATGTAAGGGTTTATTTTTTCCTCTTTCTTAGTACATGTTTGGGGTAGATAATGATTATGTTTCTCATTGGGTGTTGGTAACTGTACATAACAAATCTCAATTCTTTCCCTTCCCCTTGCCTTGCATCTGTTTATTCTGTTTCCATTTGAGAAAGATCCATCTCCCTACTTCCTATTATCTTTTATTTTCTCTTTACAGTATTGATATTTTGGGTTTCTCATATAAGAGAAACCATGTGCTATTTAGCTTCCTATGTCTGATTTGTTTCACTTAACATTATAGTCTCATGGTGTATCTGTTTGCTTATAAGTTTATCCTTCTTTATGGCACAGTAGTACTCCATTGTGTATAAGTGTTATACTTCCTATATTTATACTGGCTGCTTCCAAGCTATTATGAACTGTGCTACTGTAAATATCATAAGTAGGTTTATATTTTAAGGATTAATATGAAGGAAAGATTAATGAAATTTGGAGATGAGCTATAAGGAATGAGAAGGAACAGAGATTATCTTCTATGACTAAGCATTTTCATTATTTTATTCAGCCATCAAACAAGCTCACAGAAATTAACTTGTCAAATCTCTTCTCACATAAGTAGTATAGTAGTTGAGTTTATTTCATCTTGTATCTACTATTCTGTTCGTGTAATGCACTGTAACCCTAAATCAGGTTTTGCCTAACTGCAGAATTGTGTACAGGAACAGGGTGGACGTACACCTCACAGAAGGAGAGTTGAGTTTTGATTAATATGTACTATGTGAATATCTAAGTGATGGTAATTTGCAAGCAGTAAAAAAAAAGGAGGGGGAGGGACAGTGATTAGGGATCCCTTAGAGAAGAATGAGTTCAGTTGTGTAGGTAGATGAGCTTTTAGGGTCGTAAAAATGGAACTTTGAAGATGTTAGGGAATAGGAAGAGAGAGATTTCTCCATAGGTGAAAAACCTGAGCCAGTTTATTATATTGAAACAGATCAATTTGGAATTAGTTTTTAGAATTGGTAGATACTTTTTTGGAATTATTAATACTTAAAACCCCAGAGCATAAAGAAAAATATGCAAAGTAATTTTTCTCATAGAAATTTCATTTTTTCCTTTGCCATTTTATTGATTGTGATCTCTGCATAAATATTTTAGCAACACAAAAATCACTTTTAGTTACAGTATTACAGAAAAACTCTAGTATTTTTTATACCAGTTTTATATTTGTATTATTACCCCAGAATTGGAAAGTATATCCTCATAGAAACTTGGAAAGTGAACTGAACATTTTAAATAATATTGAGTTCTATAGGGGAAGAATTTGACAGTTGATGTGGACTAAAGATTTTCACATAGTTTTTTTTTTTTTTTTACTTTGAGGAAATTATGACTGCCATAAATTTTCATATGAGGGTGACTTAAAACATAATTTTTTTTTATTGCAAATTTAAAATTTTAATTTGTTTTATATGCTTGATACAAACTCAAAATCACGTATATTAATACAAAAGTGAATACAGGTGCCTTAAACATGGCCAAAATCCTGCCACAATATGTATTTTTAAATTAAATTAAAGAAAACCCCAAAATCAAAACAAAAACTCAAATTGCCTATTTTTACAACAGTGAAAAACTAAAAAGTACATAGGAAAATATAATAATTTCAAAGTTTTCTTTTCAAATATATGGCTTCAAATGGAGGTTAAGTGTTTGCATCACTTTACAAATCCAGATAACAAAGCAGCCAAAAGATTTACATTAATTATAACATTTTCTTCCATTAACAGGTTACTCACTGGGACTCCTAGATGCTCCATGCGGGGTCAGCAGCTTAATTTCTTTAGGGTAGACTACATTTTCAGCACTCAGTCACAGAATCCCGAAAGCACCAGGACCCAGAAAAATGGGGCGGTACAGTCAATCCACAAGGAGGCTTCCTCAGATGACAGTCTCAACTAAGCTTCATAGGCGACTTTGGGGCCAGTAGTGAAAGAGCAGTCTACTGCTGAGGACACTGAGTCTCTGGAGCTGACTTGGAGGACACGTATAGAATAGGGTGCGGCTTCTTCGCAGGCTCCTTTCCCAGCTTGCTCGCAGCTTCGTTCCCTTCTTTAGCTTCCATCTGAAGCTGTGGTTCAGCAATTAACCTGGCAGCACAGGGGACATTTCCACTTCTTTCACATAAGGCCTCAGTATCTGCTGGATCATCTACAAGCTTCACACACTTTTTTTCTTTCTCTGGAGGCAGATCCACTGGGAGATTTTTGCAAGGAGAGATAGCGGCTATGGGTGTGTTTGTAGAAATCGGTTCTTCTTGCAAGTTGGTATCCTGTAAATTATTAGGACAGGACTGTGCCTCCTCTTTCTGAAGTGGGAATCTTGAAGCTGCCTCCTCAGCACTGCTGGCACCTACCTCTGTAGGGGCAGTTACATCCAAAGGGAGCACCTCACGCCGCTTTTTGAGCACAGGCACTTCAGTTTTCTCTTCAGGTTCATACTTCAGCTTCAGTTCATCAATTTTAGCTCTTAGCTTCATATTTTCACTTTCTACGAGCTGAAGGCGTCTTTCACTTGCAAAAAGTTTTTGCTCAATATCCAGGGCCCGCTGGCTCTCAAACAACGCTTTCATTCGCTGTATGGACAGCTCACCTTTGGTGCTTTCATTGTCTTTGTTTAAGTTATCAAGTTTTAGCTGAAGTAAATCTGTATAGTAGGTTTTGTCTTCTAGACCAGAGTTGCCTGGCATGGAAGGCTTAGATTCCACCAAATTCTTTAAGGCACTGTAGTAAGAAACTGCTTCTTTTTCCCGCTCTTCTTTATCTTCTTTAAGTTGGACTACCTGGCGCATTAAGTTATTACTGAAACTTTCTAGTTGTTCCTGTCTGTATTGTAGTTCATTTACTTCTTCCTGGAGGATGGTCTTCATACTTTCCATTTCAGTCAGCTCAACCTGAAGAGCCACCATCTCCGAAGACAAGGTCCCATGAACACGCTCAGACACTATCCGTATTTCCTCTGATTTCTGAGCCAGGAGTTCTTTCTGGTGATCTAATTTATGCTTCAGCTGCTTTTCACTAAGCCTTGCTTCATCTAACTCCACTTTCA
Organism: Octodon degus; assembly: GCF_000260255.1. Taxonomy (NCBI): domain Eukaryota; kingdom Metazoa; phylum Chordata; class Mammalia; order Rodentia; family Octodontidae; genus Octodon; species Octodon degus. Next base: position 3,378,098 of record NW_004524753.1, on the reverse strand, counting down.
GCTTTTCTAACTTATTTTTTAGTTCATTCCTTTCTTGTCCATGGCTTCTATTCAACTGCTCTTCTAGTTGTTCCAGCTGCACTTTGTGTTGTTGTTTAATAGCTTCACATTCACAGTTCAGACTTTCTAACATTCGACTCTTGAGTTCAACCTCTCTCTGAAGAGCATATTTTTCTTGTTTATAATTCTCAGTCATGGTCATCATTTCATTACGATGTTCATCCAACTGATTCTGCAGTTCAGTCTGGCACTCTAGCAGCTGTAAACCATACTGTGCAGCCGTTAGCCGCTCCTTTTCAACCTCTTTAAGCTTGTTTCGAAGATCTGCAATTATATCTGCCTCCATGTTTTTTTCCTATGTATAGCCTACGCTCTCCACACTCCTTCCTCGAGCTGCCGCCGCCAGTGGCCCCAGGTGAGAGCTCAGGACTCCCACATTCGCTAACACTACCTCACCAAAGGAAATACTCTCCATTCATTTCTAAAACATAATTTTGACAGTGATTGGCCACATACTTCTGTTGATTTCAAAGCCATGGTACAGTGCCTGGTGTGAGAGAGACAATAGAAATGGACTTAATTTTCTGTTGAATATGTTTATTATGACAAGGATCAGAACAATTGAAATGCCCCAAAGGTGGTGAGGAGGGAGGGTAAAACATATAAAGAATGAAGCAAAACTTCTCATCAGAATCCTGCCTTAGTTTGATTTTTGAAGTGTTAGCCATAAAGTGTTGCATTTTATTTGTTGTCTATTTAAAATATTGTAAAAATTACTGAAAATCATTGTATAGTGTCAGAATTCTCAGCTTTTCATGTTATCATTTTATCGTTCATATTTATAACTAAGTTAGAGGACCGTGGAGATAGTTCAGCAGTCTAAACATGTACCTAGGCAAGCCCACAAACCCTGGTTCAATCCCAGGACCGCATGTGCTGCCCCAGCCCAGGTGCGCCAAGCTGGCCACCAAGACTGGGCATGGTGGCACACACATGTAATCCCAGCACTGGGGAGGCTGAAACAGGAGAATCACTATGAGTCCAAGCTGCGTAGAGACCCTGTACCAAATATATGTAACTAAGTTAGAACTTCTCACAGTTTGAGTTTTAAAAGTTTGGATTTCTGACTTTGTGTTTTTGGTTTTTTTCCTCTCTACCCCCCAACCCCCAGTGGACAAACTACATTCACGGTTGGCAGGATCGTTGGGTAGTTCTGAAAAATAATACTCTGAGCTACTACAAATCTGAAGACGAGACGGAGTACGGCTGCAGGGGATCCATCTGTCTCAGCAAGGCTGTGATCACGGTAAGCTCCTGTTTCTCATCCAGCAAGGGTCCTTGAGCATCACCAGTAGAGCAGGAACTGAATATATCGGTGAATAAAGTGAAGATTCTTGCTTTTGTGGGCATATATTCTAATACTTTTTCATCAAGTTATTTTGGCGTGCTTATTTCTACATAGTAGTATTTTACATAGGTGTGTAGTATTTCATATCTAGTGAAATTGGGGCCATTACTTGATAAGTTATAGAAAAAGTTAAATCACGAAAATCGTAGGAAATTTACATCTTATTTAAAAATTTTAAGTGAACATATGTAAAATATATAGTCATTTGTCAAATTTTTCATGTTGAGCAATTGCCATCTTTTGTGACACATGACACTGTGTTAACTATGTCCATTATGTATGATTTATAGTTTCCAGTTTTGATTCCCCTAAATTTGATTAAGAGTTTAAAGGTACTTTTGAAAACTCTGATTCTGGGTGCTTTCTGGCTTTTTTATGTGCTCCCTAATATTTTGCAGTTACATTATCTTTATCTAATGTAATAACTTTTTAAAAAGAATAACTTAACTTTTCATACTGTAGTCCATAAACTTAAATAATACAGTTCAGTTATGTAAGGAATATAAAAAGTGAACTGGCATAAACAGGTTTAGGAATGATAACTGACTTGTTTAGCATGTAATTCATTACTGATTATGGCTGTATGTAGTGGCTCATACCCATAGTCCCAGCATTCTGGGAGGCTGAAGCAGGAGAATCGTAAATTCAAGCCCAGCCTGGACAATTTATTGACTTGGCATGACCTTATGTCAAAGTAAAACAATTTTTAAATGACTGTGGATGTTAGTTATGAGTGGGTAGCATGCCATGGGCATACAGTATTTACATTTACTAAAGGCTAAAAACAAAAGTATCGGCTGAGGTAGGACAGTTAAATGGATATTAGTTAAGAGAACTGTTGTAGTTAAAATCTAACATTGAGTATGCTAAATAAAAATTTAAATTTTATTCACCCATCCAAAGAGAAATCACATTTTGTAATAGAATTTATTTTCCTTTTAGATATAAGGGATATACTTTAGATTTTTTCCTCTTTGAATCTCATTTATGTTACACATTTAAGGAAAATCTTGCAGAATTTTCCATCACTTTTTATACATTTCACATATTCAAAGTTTGAAAACAGAAGCTTAATTCAGTATCAAGCTGTAAAAACAAATTTTTTCAAAACATTAAGCTATACTATTTACAATTCTAGGGACAATTTTAAATAAATATTTTTGAACTTAAAAAGTTCAATATTTACTTTAGCATGTGGTAGGCTATAGTGTGTTTTGAAATGTATCCAGGATAATGTTTGGGAAATTTTGGTCTTTTGAGATAAACAAGATCATTATTCATGTTGAGACAGAATAGTGGATGGAAATATAATGTATGATCTTAAAGTGTCTTGTTATACATATGTCAGTGTATATTAACTGTAGTGTTGGACTCTTGAAAAATAATATGTTAATGATTGATGTCAAAACAGGAAGAAAATATATTACCTTTATTGTCTCCTAAGTACTAGTGTTCCTAGACTACCATGCTATTTTCTGTAGTTTTAAATATAGTGATGCTTTCTTGAATTATGAGCTATACTAATAGTTTGTGTCTTATTTGAAGAAAAATTTTAATAAACATTTTCATTGCATCTGTCGGGGGGGCACAGTGTTACTTCAGTGTAAATTTTTTTGTGATTGCTGTATTTGTATACAGAACTTTCATGCTGTATAGTTAAAGGAATGGGTAGAAATTACAGCTAATTGAAAGATGTCAAAGTGACTAGTGGGACTTTTCATTGATACACAAGATAAAAAGGTGAACAAGGCAGCAGAATCTCAGTGGTGGTTTTTAGATATAGTGAAGTGATAGGAAAAATACAAGCACTTACGTTTCTGAAGTTTTTTGACTTTCAGTTTGTTCTTTGTTTTGTGTGTTTACAGGCTTCATATTATATATTTTAAGGAAGTTATAAAATATAAATGAATGCAATATCTTATATTTATTGTCTTTAAAATAAAAAGCCTCTCAAAATAAGTGCAGTGAACTTTACAGAATGAAATTTACATATGTACTTCAGTTAAATAAAAAAGTATTATGTTTATAATATAGGTATTTTTTGCTATTTTACCCTTAAATATGTACTTTTAATCTGTATCACTCCATCTGTGAAGACAAAGGTTAATGTTGAATTTTTTCCCATGGCACCCTTAAGTCTGTTTTATTATTAGCCAATTAACTTCTATTTTAGTTTAAGACATCATTGCTAATTTACCAAAGTCATGTTGTTTAGATATGTGATAAATTAGGTAAAGGAATTTCAGGGAATAAGGTATTTCCTTGGAGAATTTATTCTCTAATGTAAAGGGATTGGGAATAAGTGGTCAGAGGAAAAATAGTACTCCTTCACTTCGTAAAAAATAAAAATCATTTATAAAACATTTGTAGAAACAACATTGAATGTTTGGATTACTACCGTTTAGTAGTTACAGTGGTACCTTGGTTCACAAGTTCAATTCTTTCCCACAATTCTGGTCACAAACCAAATAGTATGAGAACCAAAGCAAAAATTACCTGATTAGGTTTACTCTTGGCATTATTGGGGAAATTTGATTTGGTTCTCATCTAGTTCAGTTAGTGATCAGAATCATGGGAAGAATGAAGTTTCTGAACCAAGTTTTTGAACCTTCTTTTTGTTCATTGTTTTGCTTTTTCTTTGTTTATTTTGAGACAGGGTCTTGCTTTGTAGTTTGGGCTGCTCCTGAATATTCTGTGTAGTCTGGGCTTGCCTCAAACTTAAGGTGATCTTCCTGCCTTAGCCTTCAGAGTGCTGGGATTACAGGCATGCACTACCACACCCTGAAGCCAGTGTACTGTCTTGGTTACTTTCCAGCCCTAGCTGCAGAATTTGGCATATAGTAGGTATTCACAGTATGTTAGATGTAACTGTTTCAGTCAAAAGCTGATGTCAATTGGGTATTTAAACTGTTGTTTATTTTTAAAGACTATGGTATAACTCCATGAATTTGTTTCATTTTAAAATTACCAAAAAAATGCTTCTCTTTATTTTATTCCTGCGCACAAGAAAAAGAAAAGGTAAATTTCTGGTTATCGTTCCTAAAATTGTAACTATACGACCATTTTTTTTTATAGCCTTTGTTTTTATTTACACAGATGACAATATACTAACATTCTATACGTGTTTTAATACTTCTTAGGCATTAAATGCTGCATTTTGTTGAATTGTGTGGATGTCCTAATTCTAAATTATTTGCCCCTTCCTTGTTCTTAGACGTTTAGGTCCTGTCTCATTTTATCTTACTGCCAACATGGTTTAAGCAAACATGTACTTTAAAATTGGTTTTTAGTTGTCAAATTCAGAGGACTACTGTTTTCACTTCTACCAATAATATGTATGTGCTTGTGTTTCTCTGTACTCTCAAATATTAAGGAAGTTGGGCTTGAGAAAGTATTAAAATATTTGTCAGACTATTAGATAAAATTGTATCTTAAGTTTTTTTATTCCTGTGTTGAGGAATTTCATATAGTTATAGCCCATTTGTGTTTTTCTTCCAGTATTTTTTTGCTTTGATTTGTAAAAGGTGGTAGTCGGCCATTAGTAATATTTGTTGCACGTATTTCCCTTTATTTTTGTACACTAATAGTGTTTTTTAAAAGGACTTTTAGAAATTTAAATTTTGTATACCCTTTTTCAATTTCTTTTTAAATACTTTTATTCTCTTTAAAAATAAATAATAAAATAAATTCTAGTGGGGTATGGTACAGTAATGACAGAAAAGAGATGAATAAAATTTATGCACTGAAAACCAATATATCACAAAGTAATTAGACACAGAAGCAAACCTTCAGTGAGGTGTGGTGGTAAATGCCTGTAATCCCAGCGCTTGGGAGGTGGATGCAGGATTGCCAAGGAGTTTAAGGCCAGCCCTGGCTGGCTACACAGTAAATTCAAAGGAAATACGATGTGAGGCCCTGACTCAAAACTCCCTCAAAAAATAACAGCTTCAAAAATAATTTTCATTTATGAAGGAGACCTTTGATTAGCCAAAAATTTATAGCTGTACAGTATAATAAAAATCTACATTTAATGCCTTTTAGTTAATAAGGCCAATACCTTCCATAACATACATGAAAAAATTAAAATTCTGCCTTTCATGAGACTGTGTTATTATTAATGATAATGGCAAATGCATCTCAGGAAAGGAAGGCAGTTTTCAGTGGGTCCACATATATATTGTTTCAGGATACAGCTGATGTTATGTGTCTGTAGAGGAAATCAAAATGTTTCGGTTATGTTTAGAGAGAAACAGGTATGTACTTTGGAAACATGGAGCACATACTCTTCTATGTACAATAAGTAACTTACTGACTGGAATGAGAAAGATAAATTTGAATTCCTTGAGAATACATAGTGAAATATGTTTTAGATGTTAAAAAAAACCTGTTTCCTTAGAAGAAAATCAACTAACAATCAGAATTAGAAGGATAAGTTGAAATATACAAACATCACAGTAATTAAACATGAAAATATTTGCTGCTTTGTACACAGTAAAAAATTTGTATAGGGAGTGAAGACCAATAAACACAAAACTCAAAAAACTGCAGCATAGCTAACTCAAGATAAAAATACCAAACAAAATAAGAGCAAATCTTTTTTGAGAAAATTATTTTAACAGTGCAAATATAGGGAGGAAAATAATAAGTGAGTAGACAGCATCTCACTTTATAGTTCAAACTCACAATGTAGGACAGGCTGTACTTGAACTTCCAGCATTCCTCATGCCTAAGCCCACGTGCTAGAATTGCAGGCATGTGCCATCACACATAGCTAGTATTTCATTTTAAAAATAATGTCCATATAATATCCATGAATGATAACAGATATGCGAGAGGTGGTGCTTTTCTGTCTTTTCATCCATTAATAAATCACCTGTAGATGCCCTACTTTCTGAAGATTCAAATTTTGCATTTAATAGCCCTTTATGGAAATGTCCTTTATAGCAGTACTTTCATCTTTCCTTCTTTACATAATTTCCTGTTAATTTTTTTTTTTTGCCATTCTAAACAAGAAACATAATGTTTCTTTATCATCACCATCAAGCCTAGACTGTTCGAGACCCATATCTAAACTTTTAACAACTTTTGCACAATTAGGTGGCTTAGCCATATCCTTTTTGACCTTCTGTTTTTGTAGCTTCTATATTTGGTTAGTTTTACATAGGTGTCCTTCTTTTTAAGACTTATGTCTCCACATTTAAATGTAGCTCTTTTCCAATTGAATTTACATTTGAATTTTTTTCAGTTATTTTGAGGATGATACTACATGTAGCTTTTCACTGTCTTTGGTTTAGTTTCGATATGCATTCTTTCTATATCATATTTAAAATTACATCACTGCTATTTCATTAACCATTTTGTCGAATTGCTAATCTATCTGTGAAGGTGAAAGAAATATTTGTTTGCATTTGGTGATATTGGAAAGTATTTTGTGAAGTAAATGTAGAGACTTTGGGTATAATGGAAATAGTATTATTGTTACATTTGGTTTACCTCTTCTGTAATCCAGGTCATACCTTAGACATCTGACTTTTTTATAACTCATTATTTTGTAGCATATTTTAATTACCAAATGCGAATTTTTATTATTCTTATCCTAGGTTGGATATAGGGAGACTTATTGACCACGTTCATGTTTTGGTATTTCTAGAAGGAAACTTGAAAGAAAGTCAGGTAACTCTTAGGTAAATAACGATCAGAAGAAGGGAAGTTGAAAGATCTTGGCAAAATTAGAGGCCAGTGGAGATGTAAAAGCAATAAAAAGAAGTGTTTAAATTGAAAACCATGGGCCGGCCAAATATTTCAGCAGATTAAAGCGCCTATTAGCAGGTTCAGGGGCTGGGGGTTCGATCTCTGGGCCTGCTGTGTTGAAACAGCAATTGAGACTGGGCATGGTGGTGTGCGCCTGAAATCCTAGCTCTTGGGAGGCTGTATGAGTTTGATCTAGTAGTGAGATCCTGAACACCTGTAGACCCTTCCCCAAAAAAATGCCAAATAAATAAATAAATTGAAAACCATAAAGATAAATTTTTAAAGTGCTACATAAAGTAGTCATATCCAAGAAAAATTTGTATGTGGGATTGGTTTTTTGGTGTTTTTTTTTTTTTTTTTTTTTTTGGTTGAAATGGGGAGTGAACTCAGGCCCTTACACTTGCCAGGGAAGCACTTACTCTACTGAGCCATCTCCCCAGCCCTTGTCTATATGTGGGATTGTAAAGCAGGAAGTATTGCTGTAGTAATGACTGGCAAAATGAATATCGGCATTATATGAGAAACTGAGAAATCTAAGAAGTAAGCCTTTTATGGAGTAGATAATTTTGGTACATTGAACTGCATTTGTGAGAGTAACGGATAGAGGGGAGGATAATGTAAATATAAAAATGTTGGCTGAGAAACTATTTGGTAATTCTCACCTGAGGAGCATTTGCCAATGCGTTTTAATTTAATTTATTTTCAGGGATATAGTCTAAATATGTTGCCCAGGCTGGCCTCGAACTTATGTGTTTAAGTGATCCTCTCATGTTTGCATTTGCAGTATCTTGGCCTACTGGTGCCTGGCTCCTGGTAGTGAAATTTTAAGGAAATTAGACTCTCAGCTCTACTAAGTTTTCTTTTTTCTTTAAAATTGTTTTTAAATTATTAGTACATTTATATCTAATTTTGTAGCATATTATAAGTAATAATCATAGGGCATTTGTACCTGTACATAATATATCTTGATTTTCTTTTCACCTCCTAATCCCCTGCCTTCCACAAGTCTTCCCTTCTTTATTTACAAAAGCTTTGTTTCCATTTTTTCCTTCTATTCCCCCCCTTACCCCTTGTATACCTTGTACCCTTTCTCATTTGAACATTTTCTCCCTATTTTCTAATATCTATTAAACATTTTGGTTCTTACTTATCCTTTTGAGTTTTCACTTCAGAGAAACTGTGATATTTAAAAATGTGTGTCTGACTTTAGTTAAGACTATTTACCTCAAGGTATGTCCATTTGCCTAGAAAAAAATTTATCCATTTTTATCTTTTATCCATCTTTATCCATTCATCTGTTGATAGGCATTTGGGCTATTTCCAAGATTTAGCTGTTATAAATTGTGTTGCAATAAACATAAGTGTATATATTTATTGCTGTGGTATGATACTTTTAATTATTTTAGGAAGTGATCAAGGAAGGGAATAGCTGGGTCAAATAGAATCTTTACTTTTAGTTTAATTTTTTGTTTGTTTGTTTTGTTTTGTTTTTTTAAAGAAACCAGTATCTGTTTCAACTGTTCAATTAGAAATACTTTTCATCTTTTGATAACTTGTCTATAACTCAGATAACATGAATGTAGTAGGAATTTATTTACTTACTTATTTTGGTGGCATTGGGGATTGATCCCAAGTCTGTCCCGGTCCATTTTTACTTTTAGACAGTCTTGGTAAGTCACTGAGTTACCCAGGTGGGGCTTGAACTTGTGATTCCCCTCCAGCAGTCTCCCAACATGCAGGGATTATAGGAATGTACCACCACATCTGTCATACTATGAAGTATTTAAAAGTACTTGGTAAAAGTTGTAGAAGAGGAAAAACATGAAGTTAAAAGCATACCTATAAAACAGTAGAATGTAGACTTTTGAAATAACGTATCAACAGTTATTTAATTACAGAATGTGTCAGTGTGCTCAGGATTCTATAACAAAATACCACATTGTAGGTGGCTTAAAAAACAAATACTGTCTCACAGTTTTGGATCCCAGAAGGGCTGATCAAGGTACAGATAAGGTGAGGGTGTATACCTTCTGATAGCACCATGGAGAACCTGTTCTGTGTGCTCTTAATTCTGCAGGTTGCTGGCAGTTGTTGGTACTCCTTGGCCAGTATGTCGTGCCAATCTACTGTTTTTGTGTTCACCTGACATTCTTCTGTGCTTGTGTCTGTGTCCAGGGCTCCACCTTCTTTGAAGGATACGAGTGATTCAGTTAAAGGTCCATCCTATTCCAGCATGGCCTCATCCTAACAAATTATGACAGCCATGACCTCATTTCCAAATAAGGCCACATTGTGAGTACTAGTTGTTAGGATAGAATATATAAATTTGAGGGACACAGTTCAACTCCAAATGCAAACTATCTGCTAAAACTAGAACCTTAGTCTTTATAGACTCTTATCTGGTGTTTTATCTTATGCCTTAAGAAGTGGAAAATACATACAATACATTTTATTTTGTGTAGGATGGGCAGGAACATAACTGTTAAATATTTATAAGGTGGCTCTTTATAATTTTGGGGATCATTGTTAATGCTTTCTGTTAAATCTCGAATCTGTTAAATGTTTTAGTATTTAGGTTTTAAAGCAAGGATACATGTAATTGTCAAGATTTGTGTGCTTACATTGAGTAGTAAGAGGCTTGCTTTTTCCATTTTTTTTTTTTTGAGGTTTTTTTCCTTTTTAAGTTTTTTTAAAATTTTGGGTGAGCCAGATAGCTTAGTGGACTAAAGCACCTGCTTCAGCAGAGTGCAGTGGTCAGGGTTGGATCCCCAGCAAGCTGTGCTGGTCCCACCCCTGGGGTCCACTAAGGCAGTGATTGAGACTGGGTGTGGTGGCACACGCCTGTAATCCCAGCACTTGGGAGGCTGAAAAACAGGAGAATCACTATAAGTCTGATCTCCATATTGAGACCCTTTATACCCTGTATACCCTATCCTAAATTCATTTTAAAAAAATTATTTACTTTTTTGTTCTTTCAATACAGTCTCGCTATGCAGCTTGAACTCATAGTGATCCTCCTGTCTCAGCCTTCCCAGCGCTAGGATTACAGGCATGTGCCACCACGTCTGGTTTCAGGGCCAGCATGAAGCACCCAGGGTTCCTGGACCCACACAACATGTGGTATTGGGAATCAAACTCAGGTCTTTGAGCTCATCAGGCAGACACTTAGACTGCTGAGCTGTCTTCCCAGCCCCCCCCCCCCGCTTTTTTTCTTTTTGAAAAAGGATCTTGCTATATAGTTCAGGCTGGCCTTGAGCTTACTTTGTAACCCAGGCTGGTCTCCAACTTGCAATGATCCTCCTGCCTCAGCTTCCCAGATGCTTGAAATATCATGTAATGATTTCCCCAGTCAAACTGGGCTCAGATCTTGGCTTTGTTTCTTATGACCAAAAAGTACCTTTGGGCAGATTACTGAATTTCTTTAGCTTTTTTTTTTTTTTTTATTTATGTGTGTGTGTGTGTGGCCAGCTCAGCCCACCACGGGGCGGGGCTGGCTGGTATGTGGTGCTGGGGATTGAACCGTGATCGGTCCCTGTGTTTTGCTAAGCTTGTTCTAAGTGGGTGCTTTAGACCACTGAGCCATCCCACCAGCCCCTCGTTAGCTTTTTAAATAGATTAAAATGCATAATAAAATCCAAGTGTAGAATAATTATGTGATTAAAAGAAAAAAAAATGTTAAAGTGCCTTGTGTCATTCTTGGCACATACTAGGCCAAGAAGTGTATGCACTACAGAGAAAACTTACATTTCACCTCAAAAAAGAAAAAGAAAAAAAAAACAATAAGAACCTGGCTTTGTTAAAGAGGGGACAAAGATGCAGCTGACTGATTAGAGCCAAGGTATGTGTAATGTGTTGTTTGGACAGATTCACATATATTTCCTGTAAGGTTTTCTTTTACCAAGTAATTTTGTTTTACAACTTGACTCTAGATGCTTTCTACATATGCTTGACAAACTTATTTTCTTCTACTATTTATTGTTTAGATCCCAAAGTGCTTTTTGTTCTGTTTTTTTAAACTATGTGGTATATTATATATGCAGTAAAATTTAATTTTTATGAAGTGTCTAGAATATTACATTAGAAGACATTATTTCTATATTATGAAGTAATATAGAATGTTCTCTCCTGTCCCATTGAAGTCAGTACCTCCTTGCTGTAGTTTAGATGTTGAACGTCCCTCCAGGGCTATCTGTTAAAGGCTTGATCCAGGGTGGCACTTAGGGAGGTGGTGGAACCTTTAGGAGGTGGGGACAAATGGGAAGAAGTCTTTAGTTCTTGAGGGTATGCTCTCAAGGGTCTTGTGGGACCCAGTCTAGCTTTATTCCGTCTGCTGCTTTGCTTCCTGACTTGTGAGATGAACAGTTTGCTCCTTCCTGTGCTTCTGCCATGAAGTAATTTTCTCGTGAAATATCTGGAACAGTGAGTACCCCCCCCCCACACACACACACGCAAAAAAAAAAAACCAAACCTTTTCTCTTTATTGCCCCAGATAGTTCATTAAATCAATGAGATGCTAATATGTTCCTGTGTTCCCAACTCTGGCAGTCACTTTACGTAGCTCTTTAGCTTTTCACTTAGCATAATGCTTTAGTCAGTCATGGTCCTGCCTGTTTCCAACTTGTTCATTTTGTTGCTGAATATGGTTTCAATATCTGGATATACTGGATAATTGGAAAGTGAGACAGTGGCTGCCTTATGAATCAAACAGAAGAACCCAAAATTGCTGTCTGTGCTCTGGAAATTCAGAGAATCTAGTAGCAATCAAAGGTTGGAGGCTAAAAAGTCACTATTGAAACACCAATATAGTCTGTCAGAAGTGAAAGAGTTGGTGTTGAAAGGCTGAGGAGTCTGCTAAAAGCCTGAAGGAACTGGAAACCAATATCCAAAGGCAGTGCAAAAGCCAAGCTCCTCCAAGAAAAGCAAAATACTTCTTGGCTTTTTAATTCTACCCAAACTACTAACCTATGGGTTGGTGTCATACACATCTGAGGGAGTCTTCCCAGTCTAAGTCATCAGTCATCCACAGGAGCACCCAGAAGTTATTGATCTGCTAGGTGGTTCTTATTCAGGTCAACATATCAAAATTAATAATCACAGCTACTGTAAACATTCGTGAACATCTTTGTATGAACATGTTTTTCTTTCTTTTGGACAGATACCTAGGAGTGAAACTGCTAGGTTGTTTGGGAAATGTATAAAATTGTCAAAATTCTAGAGTGGCAATAACATTACATTCCTACCAACAATATGTGAGAATTCCAGTTCATAATGGTTTTGTCAGAACTCTGTTGTCAAGAGTTTTCGGTTTTATTTTACCATTCTAATAGGTATATATACAGTTTATGATTTCAGTTCATATTTTACTAAGAGTAATGTTAAACATCTTTTCACCTGTTTGTTACTTATGTCTCTGGTGATACATTTGTTCAGGTTTTTTTCCCTTTTTTTTTCCCCTCCTGCCTTCCTTCCTCCTCCCAACATCTCCTATCCCTTCATTCATATGTGTATGTGGATATATGCATATATTTGTACTATATGATGATCACATTCTTTATAGGGATACAGTGCATTTACACAGCACTTCACAGCCACCACCTTTAATTTCATGATGGTATGCTCCACCCTTCCTCTCTCCATCTCTTGGTTTCCCTCCCATTTGCAAAAGACCCATTTCACCATTTCCTATTGTCTTTTATTTGTCACTTTATATACAATATTGGGATTTTATTATATAAAATTAGGCACGTTTGTCTGATTTACTTAACATTATGGTCTTATTTATCAGTGCCCAATTATGCAAGTTCTTTTTATAACCTGAATACCATAGGCATATGACATTTGGCAAATATTTTCTTCCAAACTTATAAACTGAGTTTTGTCTCTATCACCAAAAAAAAAAAAGAAACAAGAAAAAAGAAACCTTCTGTTGTATTTCTATGTGTATTTCCAATTTTTTTTTGCTCTGAATTCTAAGGAACCTTTGAAAATATTTGTTTTTGAGTATAATTTATTCAAATACTAGAACTATCTTATTCAACTTATTCAAAGTTATACAGGCAACACTTATCTGTGTTTTTTTAATTTTCATATTCTAGTTCAGGTCTGCAGTGGCCTTCTGTTATTAAGGTGACAAAGTTTTAGCTGTAAAATGATCTGCTGACAATTTGTGAATTCAGTGGGGAATACTACAGAGAGCTGTGTAGAATTGACCTTTGTCATTTTGCATTGAAAGAAAGAAACCGTAGCTTATTTTAAAAATACTTTATTGGTCCAGCAAGATGGCTCAGCAGTTTAAAGTGTCTGCTTAGGCAAGCTTAGGCAGGTGCAAGGGACTGCAGCTTGATCCTCGGCACCACATGCCATGCCAGCCCTGCCCTCAGGGCAGGCTGAGCCAGCCAATAAATAAATCAATAAATAAGCATTATGACACTTGTAGAGATTTGCCACTTAAAGAAAAAAGATATCAACTTACAAATTGGTTATAATGAACCAAGAGTTGATGAAGCTATATAGTGCCATTTGAGACTCATCCAGGGCTTAAAAGGCAGTCTCTAAGGTGATAGCATCTTATAGGTGAGAAATATGGTTCATTATTGATTCTTAAAAACTTACATATAAACTCAGTCTCATAAAGTGAGGTTGTTTACTGTTGTGAAAGACTTGGAGTGGTTTCATTTGGCTCTTAAGAAATTAGGAAATTCCTTTTTCAGAGTTCTGTGGTTTTTCTTAGAGGTCATTCATGTCCTTTGTTAGATTAATTCTTAAGTACTGTATTTAAATTTTGAGACTATCGTGAACGATACTGTTTTACTGATTTCTTTGTCATTGAGTTCATTATTGGTGTACAAGGACGCTATCGATTTTTATGTTGATTTTCTGTCTTGCTACATTGCTGAATTTGGTTATTCTGGGAGTCATTTGGTGGAACTTTTTGGGCATTCTATATAAAGGACGATGTCATCTGTTAATAATAATACTTTTACTTTCCTTGCTCTGTGCATCCTTTGATTTCTTTCCCTTGCCTGATTGCTCTGGGTAATTTTTTGAGTAATATTGAGCAGGCGTAGTGATAGTGGACATCCTTGGCTTGTGCCTGATTTTCTTGTATTTTTCTGGTTTAGAGACAGGGTTTCACTGTGTAATTCAGGCAGGCCTTGAACTCACTGTGTAGCCTAAAGTGGCCTCTAATCTGTAGTGATCCTCCTACCTCAGCTATTGTAGTTCTGGGATTACAGTCAAGTACCTGGTTTTAGAAGGAAGGCTTTAAGATTTTCCCCCACTTAATAAGATGTTGGCAGTAAATTTGTCATAAATGACTTTGTCAAATTGAAATAAGGTCCTTCTCTTTGTTTGAGCTCATGAATGGATGTTAGGGATAGAAGAGGATATGATATCATCAGAAAATGGAAACATATCCTCTATTCCTGGATAGGCAGAACCATTATTGGCAAAATAGATGTACTACCAAAACTGACATACAGACTTAGTGTAGTCCCAGTCAAAATACCCACAGCATTCCTCACAGAACTAAGGGGGAGAAATTCTTAATTTTATGTGGAACCAGAAAGCAGGAAGCACCATAACCCAGGATTTTAAGTTATATTACAAAGCTATGGTGATAAAGTACAGTATGGCATATTTAGCCACCTTGTCTTTGACAAAGAGCCGATAAGCATAAGGATAGCCTCTTTATCAAATGATGATGGAAAAACTAGTTCTACATATGTGGGAGATTGAATGTAGATCCATATCTATCATCATGTATTAAAATAAAATTGCAGTGAGTCAAAGACCTAAATGTTAAAATAGAAATACTTAATCTGTGAAAGTATCTGTACGTTAAACCTGAGGATTTTCTAAATAGAACTCCATTACATAAGAAATTATGCTGTGTTAAAAATCAACAGTTGCTACTGTATCAAATTTAAGAGCTTTTGCCAAGTAAAGGAAATAAGAAATAGAGTGAAGAGATAGACTACAGAATGGGGGGAAAATTGTCAGATATGTGAAGAACTCAAAAAACTAGATTCCCCCAAAGTAAAAGCCCCAATTTTTAAAAAATGGTAATTGCAATGAATAGACACTTCTCTGAAAAAGAAGTACAAGTGGCTAGTGAATACATGAAAAAATGTTCAACATCTCTTGTCATTAGAGAAATTCAAAATAAAACAGCACACTGAGGTTCCATTTTGCTCCAGTAAAAATGACTGTCATCAAAAAATCAAATAATAGCAAATGCTAATAGAGCTATGAGGAAAAGGAATTTTTGTGCACTGCTGGTGAAAATGCAAACTAGTAGCACAACCACCTTAGAAATCAATATGCAGAAACCTCAAAGAGCTAACACTAGAAATCCGTGCAACCCAGCTATTTTGCTTCTAAATATCTTCTTGAGAGATTTAAATACATCATACTGCAGTGATACCCATGTTTATAGCAGCACAATTCACAGTACTATAGTACTGAATCCTGGGAGCTGCCTATATGTCCATTGAAAGATGAATGGATAAGGGAACTGTGGCATTTATATACAATGGAGGACTGTGCCATAAAGGATAAATTTGAATCATTTGTTGGAATATGGATGCACTTGAGACCGTAATGTTAAGGTGAAATGATCACCCATGATTAAGTATTGTATGATTTCTCATATGGGAGAATCTCATAGTATAAATAATTTAAAGTGTAAAATAAAATCTGGGTAATAAGGGCTAGCAAGGTAGTTTACCAGACTAAGCATCTGCTTTGGCAAGCGCAGGGACCAGGGTTCGATCCCTGGTCCCATGAGTCCAGGCATGGTGGCACACACCTGTAATCCCAGTGCCGGGGAGGCTGAAAACAGAAGGATCACTACAAGTCCAAGCTGTGTAGTGAGACCCTGTACCAAATACATTTAAAAAAAAAATTTGGGTAGTAGAAAACAGGAGATCTTTTCCAAGTAAGAAACAGATCTAGAGATGGGGAGGGGATAGCGAGGGGAAAAGGAGGGTATGCGGAAGGAAAAACAATTAAGATGTGTTAGGTACGTGTACCAAATCCCCAGTGTGAATGTTGTACTGCAAACATTCAGGAACTTTTTCCTTCTTTTCTTGTTTTTTTCTTTTCCTTTCTTCCTTTCTTCTCTCCCCTTCTAGTTCCTCTTCCCATTTGAACATTTTCTTCCTATTTCACTATACTTATTGTACATTTTGGTCCTTATTTACACTTTTGATTTCTCACACCAGAGAAACAGTATGATAATAATTATATTTTTATTTATTTTTTTCGATGCAGGGTCTCACTTCACATCTTAGACTCTAGTGATCCTCCTGTTTCAGCCTCCCCAGTGTTAGGATTACAGGTGTGTGCCACCCACAGCACACGTGGGATTCTGGGGCCTGCACAGCATGCAGTACTGGGGATTGAACTCTGGACCTTGTGGTCACCCTTGTGGTCACTTAGGCCACCCAGCTACTTCCCAAGCCCTTTTTTTTTATTTATGATAAAACATGACTTGGTGTATGAGCTGTGATCACAAAATACAGTAAATGTTTACATTTTTAAAACATTAAGGTAAAACAAAAAGAATGTGCTATATACTTTCAGGCTCTTTTGTCATAAGGTCTTTTATGGTCTGCCAGCTACATTTTTTTTTTTTTTTAATGTATTTAGTACTGGGTCTACAGTGTCTTACTCCGTAGCCTGGACTTGTAGTGATTCTCCTGTTTTCAGCCTCCCAAGCACTAGGATTACAGGCACATGCCATCATACACAGTCTTAATCGCTTCTCAGCGCAACCCAGGGTGGGGCCGCCGACACAGCACTTTTGGGATCCAACCTCGGCCCCTGTGTTCTGCCTAAGCCAACGCTGTAGTCCACTGAGCTGTCAAGTCTGCCAACTACATTCTTAAAACTGCTCTTTCACCAGGCTTCTCACCTCCAGTTGTGCTATAGTTCTTATAGTCTCTTAACTTGCTCTTTCCTGTAATAGATCTTTTTTTGGGGGGGTGGGTACAAAGGATCGAACTCTGAATTTTGCACTTGCTGCTGAGCTATATTCCCAGCTTACTCTTTGGCATTCTTTTTTTTTTCTTTTTTTTTGGTATTATAAGGAATGGTCTGCAGGGTGTTCAGGGTCTCATTACTAGATCCAGCTTCTAGTGATCCACCTGTTTACAGCCTCGCAAGAGCTGGAATACAGGCTCGAGCCACCACGCCCAGTCCTAATTGCTGTCTCAGTGCACCCAGGGGCGGGCCCCCAGAATCAAACCCCTGGCCCCTGTGCCTGTTTGCAGGCACTTTTGGCATTCTTAAGTAAAGGTTATTACAGTTGAAATTTTATATTCATTTGTTATTATTTGGTAAACGTAAAACGTAAGGTGTGCACAGTTAAGGACCATGACTGTTCATTCTTGACATTGTATCCTAAGAGTCTTGAATACTGCTTGATAAATTGTATGTGCTTACAAGTATTTGATTAGTTGTTTAGTTGTGTGGATTGATGAATGAATTATGGCTGTTCCAACACAAACACAACGTGAGTTACAAATACAAGCCACATTATTAAAGTTTTAAAATAAAATGTTCTAGTAGCCCCATTTTTAAAAGGCTGAAAAGGTGAGGTTAATTTTATTGTATTTCATTTAACTCAGTATTCCCAAAATATTCCAATATATGGTCATAAAAATTATTACTAAGACATTTCATATTCTTTGTTCTGTGCCAAGACTTAAAAATTTAGTTTTTAAATTTGACATGGTCAAATGGGCTCTTAATTCCCACACATGGGAGAGTAAGGCTAGAGGATTGAAAGTTGGAGCCCAGTATGGACAATTTGGTACCTTAGGACTACTCTGCCACAAAATATAAAAGGGCTGGGGATATAGTTCAGTGTTAAGGTCTTGGATTTGATCCCCAATAAAACACACACACTAATTTCAGTTTTTATTTTATACTTGTGTCTCGGTTCACATTAGTCCCATTTCTACTGTGCGGTAACTACTCGTGGCTAATGACTACTGAATTGGACAGGTCAAGTTTGTATGTTAAAGCATACTGAAAACAAACATAAGCTATGGGTGACTAGCCATTCTTTGAGAGTGTTAATTCAGAGTTCAGATAAAAGTAGAAATCAAACTAATAAGAGGTATACCATCACTATGTTAAAGAATTTGAAATGAATAATGAATAGTTACAATTTGTCTTTCGGCATACTTTCCTGAAAGATTTGTATTTGAGGCTTACAAACAAAGCAGAAAACACATTTTCAGGAAGATCCTTCACATTTGGAGACTACAGTCACTCAGACTGAACTTGTTAGAACATTTTTGCTAGAAACAATTCCAGTTAGTAACAATTATGAGTTGCATCCTTTTTCATATGCAAAAATGTAGGGGGAAAGTTCTTAACATGGGTGAAATGGGGAGATTTGAATAGAGCCACACCACTTAAGGAAAATAAGAATGGCAGTTGTAAAGGCCCTCCAAGTCTTCTTAAAGAGGGCAAGTGTAGTTGGAATGGAGCGATAGACAGGGGCAGAGATAAATTTAAAAGATGTTGATGACTACATTGTGTAAAGCTTTGAGGAGGTCTTTGACATCCTGCTGATTGAGATGGAAAATTATTATAGCCTAGAGCAGAATGATTTAATCCTTGTAACTGGATAACTTTGACTGCTGTGTTCAGCATAGTTTAGAAGTGGCAGGGGTAGACGCAGGGAATTGAAGTCAAGCAGCTTTTAAAACCTCCTGCAAATAATCCAGATAAGAGATAAAATAGTGGCATGAGGGGGGTGGGTGAGGAGGGGAGGGGGACTAAAAGGAAAAAGATAAGTAATGTGTATCTACTCCCTAAGGTGAATGTAAACATCATAGTACTGATCAGCACGGGAGTTTTGACCTGCTCTGTTTCCGACCTGGGCCGGTTCACCCCTCCTTAGGCAACCTGGTGGTCCCCCCGCTCCCAGGAGGTCACCATATTGATGCCGAACTTAGTGCGGACACCCGATCGGCATAGCGCACTGCAGCCCAGAACTCTTGGACTCAAGCCATCCTCCCACCTCAGCCTCCCGAGTAGCTGGGACTATAGGCACGTGCCACCGCGCCCGGCCATACTACTAATAAAAAAAGAGAAAGTGGTGGCTTGAACCAAAGTTGAAAAATAATGGGATTCTGTATTTATTTTTAAGGTAGATTTGACAAAATTTGCTGATGTATTCTTTATGGAATGTGAGAGCAATGAGTGAGATTTTCAAGTCTAAGCAACAGGTAGTTAGCATTTATAGAAATGTGGAAGTCTGCATGAGAAGTTTGGGGAGTCAAATCAGAGATTAGTTTTGGATTGTTTTGAGATACATTAGACCTTCAAGAGAAAGTCAGAGAGGTCTGACATATACAGGTCTGTAGGGGAGAGAAGGGGGCTGGAGTTGTGTGTGTTACTATTACATATGGGTGTGAATGTATCACATGATGTGTATTTGAATTTATTTTGTGATCCTTGCATCCCAGTTTTTTTTTAAATTTACTTTTTTTTTTCTCCCTGAAATGTCTAATCTTTGATTTTAATGTTGGAGATTTTACTCAACTGTCCGAGATTTGATTCTCTGTATCAGTAGGATGTAAATAGAATTTAAGCAACTAACTTTTAGAGTACAGTTGTCAGGGAAGAAAAATTGAGTTGACTCATTATATATCATTTTTTGGTTTTTTCATATTTTTAAAACATTGCACATAGAAAAAGAAAGAGTAATGTAGATAATGTCTGTAATTCCCTAGTTCACCAGTAGTTAACATATTTCTGTCATTCTCTTCCTCCTCTACACATACACAAAACACATTCTCCTTCTCCTCCCTGTGCCTCCCTCTCTCTTCCTCTCTTCCCTGGGTCATTTTGATATAGCACCTCCAAATGATATAATGGAAATATATTGGAAATAATATTATAACTCCCAACTTGCCAAATGTTAGATATGCTAAGTTTGTGTTCCCCAAAATTGAAGAATGAATTCTAAGGGAGAGCAGAGGTTAAGAAAGGAAAATGTAACTGGGAGAGATAGCTCCTGAGAAACAGAAGGATGCCTGAGTGGGTGGCTAACAAGCCCACTTCTCAAAGAAAGCAAAATCATGAGGTGAGTACAGCACAGAATAAAACTGTGACCAACCAATCACATTACAGGTATAGTTGCTTAGATAATATTGATGTAATGCAGAAGCAGGTCTTATAACAAGCGTATATGGAAAGAACAAGAACTTGTTTTTTTGGAAAATATGAGTCAAGAGGTCCTGGTCACCCAGCTGGGTGACTGATGCCTATTTAGAATGTTGATTGTGGTGTATTATTTATCCTTCATACTGTTTATCCTTCAGGAGGTATGTGGGTCTAGTCATTCCTCCCTTATGCTGAGGCCTAGCCTCCAGTGAATCCGCCTCCAGCCACATTACCTTCTGCAATGACTCCTTTGAAGGCCTAACCTTGTCTGGCTGCCCATAATATTTTTACCAAACTTAGCTGTCTATAATAATTTGAGAGTAGGTTGTACTTATATATCTTTTCTTCGTTTATATTTTAGTATATAATTTCCAAGGACAAGGTTATACAGTAGCTGTTGAATTCAGAAATTTTTGTATAATACCTTTTTCTGATCTACACTATTACTTGTTATATCAGTTGTTCCAGCAATATTTTTTATAATATATTTTGCTTTCAGTGTAGAGTACAGTCCTGAATATTTATTGCACTTACTTGTTAGTATTTCTTTAACTTCTTAAAATCTAGAGCAGTTCTTCAGCTGCTTTTGTCTAGCCTAACATTGATAGTTTTTTTTTTCAATGCTAACGAGTTATTTATATAATATTCTTTATTTGGTCTGATTTTTTTTTTAATTTATAGATTAAGGTTGTGCAACCTTGATAGAATACTACTAATGCAATGTAGTATACGTCTCAGGGTATTCTATCAAAGATATAAATGCTGTCTGTTTCTAATTTGTGATCTTAGTTTCAGTCATCCAGTCCAAAGCCCAAGGGATCATTTAGATTTTCTCCTATATAGTAAGTAGTTTCTCCTTGAAACCAGAATATAAGCCGTGTGAGAAGATATTTTAAGAACGTGTAAAAATTCTATTCCTCATCAGACTTTCCTGTTTTTTGATTCAGCAATCATTTATGACGTATGTTTCACTTCGTCTTTCTATAATGGTTGCAAAATAGTTACTTTCCAACACACTAAGCTCCTTCCACAATCATCAGCCAGCATTCTATTTTTGTAAAGCCTTTTTTTGGTCCTATTTAAAAAGATAGTGCACTTAACTATTTTCGCATTATTCAGTATGTTACAATCTATTACTCATTTATATATAGTGGCACCTCACTCAGGCCACACAATTTGTTCCACGATTTTGGAAAAGATGGCAAGTTTGTGTGGGAAAGATGGCCACAGTTGTGTTTGTCAACTGATGTAGAATTTGGCAACAAAAAAAAAATTTTGCCAAATGCTTTTGTTTGCAAACCAAATTTTTCCTTCAATAACTGTGTTCATAAATGAAGGTACCATTGTATTTTGATGATCAAATTGTCCCAGATTTGACTGTGAGGAACACTTTAGACTAGTTCCTTAGTGCCTGGCATAAGCCCCTTGACTGCTTTTTTTTTTTTTTTTTTTTTTTTTTTTCAGGTTTTAGGGGTGAATCTAGGGCCTCCACACTCAGAAACATGCCAGCTCCTTTTAATTTTTAATTTTTTTTATTTTTAAGACAAGTTCTTCCTAAGTCATAGGTTGCCTGGTCTGGATTTGAACTTGTGATTTTATGCCTTTAGCCTTCAAGAGTACTAGGATTATAGGCATATGCCATCATTCCCCACTTGAGAATTTTTCAGGTTCATATTATGACTTCACTGTTCCAGTCCTTAAATCAGCCATTTCTTTATGAGCTTTGGTTGCTTTGGAAAAGAATAGCATCAGATTAGAGTGAAGGTGACTCTTACTACTCAGTATAAATTTTAAACTGTTTTACTCAGTTATTCCTGAAAGCCCTGAGTTTATAGATTCTATTAGTTAAACCAATTCAAATAGAGTAGATTTAGTCTTCTGTTCAAAGTATATTTTGGCTGTTTTTAGGGCTGATATCTAGTCACATTGTTTCTTAATTTTAATCATGTATCTTTAATGATTTAGAGGAGCCTGGAACTTTACATTACTGATTTTTAAATTTTTTCCTTGTTTCTTTGACATAAATAAGCTTGCTGCTTGCCAGTCTACCTCTGAGCCCCCAAACACATACTTTATTCATCTGTTTTCCAACATTTAAATTTGATTGAATTTTTTTGTTTTTGTCCTCTTACCTGTATTCTACTTTAATGTATTTTCTTGTCATTTAAGCGGGGTTTGGTAAGAGGTGAATATATTCTGTCTGCTGTATTTATCCATAGGTCCTACATGTTTTTAAAATGAACTTTTTGTCCTTTAACAAAAGCCTTTTTGTGTGACCTATGGAAAAATAGGAAACAAATGAAGGCAATTAGCTGTAATCAGATAATGTTTGAAGTAACTTTTTAATAAATATGAATGTACTTATTAAAATAGCTATATTATATTCCATGAAGGAGATAACCTATTAGATTCTTTTTTGGGGGCCAGGTTTTTAATTGGACTTTCATTCTTTGAAATGGACCATCAGTGAATTTACCTTTGCTGTGTATGAGTGCGGTCAGGACATGGGGGTAAGCAGTAGGGCAAATATAGAAACTTGAGATGTTTTTAGAAATATCCTAGAGATTTTAAAGAATATGGTAGATGAGATTTTTGGTGCTGTCTCTCATGGTTCAAGTTGAATAGGATGTAGTTTATGGAAGTTCCACTGAGAGAATATAAAACTTTGCCCTTATATTTTCTGAATATATAGAATGTGTCATAGACTTCAAGCCTGCCCTGTTTTCTGCCTCATTTTGACATTATAGAACAGAAAAAAACTAAGAAAGAGGGAAACTGAGAAGCAGGAGCAAAGGAAGACTTAGATGCCAAAGCATTTAGAAGCGTTTATAAAGACAGTTTATAAAGGAATATAGAATTTGAAAGAACCACTGTCTAAATAAAAAGTCAGTATTTGAGGGAAAATAGTATTTCAGAGTTTATATTTAGTCTCTTCCTAGTAGAAGATGTTTTAAAAATACATGTATTTATTGGATATCTAACCTTCACATATCTTTAAATGCCAATGTAGCAAAAAATCAAAGGTAAAGTGGTTTTTTAACGACTATCACAGGAAGCTTGAGGTTTATTTGAGGGACTTAGAACTAACTAGACAGGATGACTGAATTTATTCTTTGCAAATTTGCCCCTTGTCTGTTCGTTATAAGGTGCAAACTTTTCCATAATGATGCTAAGCAAAGCACCATCTCTGAAGGTATCACGTATATAAAAGGTAATAAATGTCAAAATACTTTTTATTATCCTGTGTTGTTTAGGGAAGAAAACTACAGTAGATGAATTTCATTATCAAAGTCTTAGGAATTTTGTTATGCTCATGGGTTGTCATTTTGATCAGCTAAATACTTTTGTTCTAGTTCCTTTCAAGTCACTAAAATAGATAGGAAATATGTGTAGGAAATATGTGAACAAGTGATAGTGGAGGTAGACGTTGTCGATATGGTAGCAAAGAAAGGGGTTGACTTTTGTTAAGACCTTAATGAAATAACAGAACTAAGCAATGAATGTGTTTGGAAAAGAATGTTGTGGGAAGAAAAAAGAACAAATACAGAAACCATTGTACAGATCAAAGAGGCATAGAGATTTGCTATGGAGAACCAATGAAAGCCTTTGAACAAAAGAGTAATGACTTGATTTTCCTTTTAACAATCATTTTGTTATCTATCCTAACTATAATAATTAGTAATAGATACCACAACAGCAAACAAAGACAGTATGAAGATTTCTGTTCTCTTTAGTCTCAATGGAAGTAGTATTCAGTTATCTGGAACCCCAATTTAAAAATTGGAATCAAGGGGCCAGCCAAATAGCTCAGCGGATTAAAGCGCCTGCAAACAGGTGCAGGGGCCTGCCCTGCTGACCCACCCCTGGGGCGCACTGAGATGGCAATTGAGACAGGGTGTGGTGGTGTGCCTGTAATCCCAGCTCTCGTGAGACTGTAAACAGGTGATCACTACAAGTCTGATGATCTAATAGTGAGACCCTGAATATTTTATAGACCCTTCTTTAAAATACAGGAAAAAAAAATGGAATCAAGAAGGATACTATCCATTAAGGTTTAAACAATCTTGATATCTCCTTAAGCCTCATGAGCTCACAGGCAGGGCTTTGGGGAGGTAATTAGATCATAGGGTGTAACGCTCATCAGGGATGTCCCCATTAATGGAGCTTATAACTAAATGTGATGCTGGGAGGCAAAACCTGGTTAGAGGAGGTGGGTCACTGGAGGCGTGGCTTGGAGGGCTTATCTACCTTCTTCCTCCATTGATCTCTGCTTTCTCCCTGCCATGTGGTGAGTAGTTCTCCTGTCATGCTCTCCTGCCATGCTGCCTTGTTGCCCTGGTTTGGAGCCAGCCAACCACAGGCTGAAACCTGTACAGACTATGAGCCAAATTAAAACTTTTGCTTAGATTTGTGGGAGTCAAGTATTGTGTCTCAGTGATGAGAAAGTAACAGAGACACTATCTTTACTGTAATATACATGCAATTCTAAATGTTTTACGTATTTTTCCCTGTGTTTGTTTTTAGGTTATATATTTAAATAATCCCTAAGATTGACTTAACATGTTTTAGAGAAGGTTGTTCTGTTTGAAAGCTAAATTATAAG
>NW_004524753.1:3351320-3353051 GCF_000260255.1 Octodon degus | reverse complement strand
TATGGATTATATAAAACCTTTGTTTTTGCTATGTCATGCATATTCAAAATGTTTTGTATAATTCTATATATAAAATGTATATTATCCCATGACAATCCAATAAAGTAAGGGTTATTATTCCTTTCACAGAAAAGGAACTGTGACTTGAGAGTTTAATTTGTCTAGAAAGTTGCAAGAGACTATATTCTGCCTCTTCAGAGGCTAAAAATTAATAAAATAGTAATAGAATGCCATAGAATTAATAGAACAGCAGTATATACAATAGAATAGCTCCTTGTATGGCTATCCTCCAGCTATTTTAGCAAGAGCTCAATTGGTAATTTGTAGAAGAAAACCAGCTGACAGTATACCCTGAAATAGAAACAGACTTCTGAAAGAACAGACCTTTAGTAAGTTTAGGAAAAGATAACTGTAGTTGGCACAAATTTCAAAGGATGTGTTTCTCACCTGTTTTGTGACAATCCCTCAGGAGCCCTTTGGTGAGAGTGGCAATGATCTTTAAATGGAAAGAAAGTTAGTAGGGCTCTTATTTCTTTCCACCATATCTGTTGTCCAAGATTACATACTTGGAAATGACAGAAAAAGCTAAAGAAGAAAATAACTTGTAACCACAACACTAGGATAACCACTTCTTCTAGATTTTGGTTAAATTTACTGTTTTACTTTTACGCTTGATGTGATGGCACATACCTATAATCCCATCATAGGAGGCAGAGGTACGAGGATTACAAATCGAAGCTCAACTTGTGCACCTTAGCCACTTAGTAACACCCTCTCACAAAATTTAAATTAAAAAAAGGCTTGCAGTGTGGCTCAGTGCATATGTCTTGGGTTCAGTCTCTACTTACAGCTAAAACAAAACAAATTTAGAAATTTCTTTTCAGATAATTGCATATTCACAGAAACTTATAAAAATAGAATGCAGAGCTATTCCAAAACACTGAATGTAGGAAATGACATTAGTACAGTTGACAGATACTCAGATTTTATTACCTTTATGTGTTCTCCTTTTATGTATACCTTATGTTCAGTTCTGTGTAATTTTGCCTAGAATTTTGTAACCAACATCACAAGAAAAACACAAAATTATTCTGTCACTGAAGATAACATCTGCGTTAACTCTTTGTAATCATAGCTATCTCCCTTCTGTCTTTCCAGCCTACTCTCCAATCCATGGCTCCTGGAAACCACTAATCTGTTTTCCATTTCTGTAATTTTACGATTTTAAGAATGTTATATAAGACTGGGCGTGGTGGCACGTGCCTGTAATCCCAGCAGTTGGGAGGCTGAAAACAGGAAGATCACTACAATTCCAATCTGTGTATTGAGACCCTGTAGACCCTGTACTAAATACATTAAAAAAAAGAATGTTGTATATATAAATAGGAACGTTATCTATATTGGCTCTTTGGTATTGGCAGTACCGAACTGAGCATAAAACCCAGGGAAGTTGGTTTTCAGCCAGAGTCTTGCTGAGTTGCCTAGGTTGGCTTCAAATTTGTGATCCTCTTGCCTCAGCCTCTTAGGTGGCTGGGATTACAAGTGTGTACTACTGTGACTGGCTAGGATATAGGCATTTGAGATTGGCTCTTCCATCAGCATAATTTCCTTGGGATATACCAGATTGTTGAGTATATCAATAGTTTATTTTTAGTACTGAATTTATTAATTTATTTTTCTGGGGGCTGGAGAGATGGCTCAGTGGTCTAAAGCACCTACTTGAAACAAGCT
>NW_004524753.1:3342278-3351153 GCF_000260255.1 Octodon degus | reverse complement strand
AAAAAAAAAATTTATTTTTCTGTGTGTAGTCATCGTTAGCCATTCACAAGTTGAAGGAATTTGGATTGTTTCCAATTTCTGGCTATGGTGAAAAAAGCTGTTATGAACATTTGTGTAGTAGTTTTGTGAATTTCATTTTTAGCAATCAGTAAACATATTTGTTCAGTGTCAGTCATTGCCTAGTCATAAAATACGGTGTACAAAATGGTCTGTGTTCTCCTAGGGTTGCAATCTAGTGGGAGAGTTGTCTTTGTGTATCATCTTCAGGTACAAACTACTGTTGTTGAGGCAACAATATATGGGGCTACATGGTACATATACTTTGGTAACTTTCTTATTTTCTTCTTAAATTGTCTAAATCCTAAACTTTGGAAATATTTTATAATGCTTATATAAAACATTCTACTATGAAATGAGTATTTGGCATTTTGAGGCTGCTTTAGGTATTTCAGCAGAAAATGCTTAATGTAAGAAATCATTAAGTAAATGGGGAAGACTGAAAGGAGAAAAAAAACTGTGTTAATATAGAGGTAATAACTACAGTAATCAGCTTCTTAGGATAGAGGAAGTAAGGAGAAAAATTGGAGTTATCAGAAACTAGAAGCCTCTTGAGGGAACCCCACAGATTGGGGCTCAGTTAACTAAAGGAACCATGCTGCCAGCTAATGCTAACACCAGTACCTTAGGATCCTCCTGGAATGAAACTTAAACTTTTGAGTGGAACGGAATATTAATATTTCTGGAAGTCAGAGAAAGTATTCCTGAGGAGCTGAGCTCAGAGGAAAGGGGCTCTGTGCACTCTTCGTCAGTTGTTGTTATCTCAAAAGCTTAGAGGAAGTGCCTTATGCAACTGGGTCTCAGACATCTAGAAGAAGGATTATCCCTAAAGTAACTATTATTAATAACCCAGTAGTCTGAGGGGGGATTATTGTGACACTATACCTCATGTGTCAGAAGTGGCCTTTGGACAGCTGATGCTTCCGTGGCTAGTAGATAAAGTTGCTTGAGGGAGTTGTAAGAAACTGGGAGATAGAACTACCACTATGAAGGCTAAGGATTTTTGTGGGGCAGATGCTGATCAGAACAGTGTAAAAGAAGAGAAGTACAAGTTCTTTATCTTCTTGGCTTCTTGTCTACAAGTAGTGTCCCAAGTTGGCAGAGCCTAGCAAAGGAGAAATGTAGTTGGGAACATCTTGGTTTTACTAGCATTAAAAGGTATAGAAAGAGGAAATTAAGGTACTGGGGAGATGGCTCAGTGGTCTAAATCTAAGCACCTGCCTGGCAGGTACAAAACCTTGGTTCGTTCTCTGATACCATATGCTGTTCTAGCCCCAGAAGCCCTGGGTGTGCCATGCCTGGTAGGTCATGCCTATAATCCCAGCGCTGGGGAGGCTGAGACAGGATGATCACTGCAAGTCAGAGCTGCGCAGTTTGACCCTGTACCAAATAAATAAAAAATATTAAAAATGTTTTAAAGGGGAAATTAAGAGAAATAATAGGCTAATAGATGGCAGAGTCACCATTAAAATCTTCTTGCTTTTGAGGAATTACTTAGTATGAGCAGACACTCTCCCACTTACACTATAAAGACCAAATACTTGATTTCATCTTCCATCCTATATGATCATTCCCCTTAGTTAGCATATTAGTATATGAATTAGTCATTTGGGCTGCTGTTAATGCTATTTCTACTCATTCCTGTTTTCCCATTTCCCTCTTCAGTCTTTCTTTGATTCAGAAACAGAACCATGCAAAAAAGCAGAGACAGCAAATTATAGGGTTTGGTGTTTTTTGTTTTTTTGGGTTTTTTCCTAATAGTGCTTGGCCTCTTGGTTTTTCCATTGTTTGGTGAAACATGTCTTTACAGTTCTGAAAGGTAAATGTTTCTTCACAGTTTAAAATATTCGTACTGACAAAGCATTTGTGTGTGAAACACTCATCTTTAATACATGCCTTTTTTTTTTTTTTTTGATCACTTAATTTTTCCATAGAAGAATCAATCCATAGACAAGGAGTATAGTATGGATTCTGGCCTCGTGGAGGCAAAAAAAGAAAAAGAGGTCTTGAATATGAAAGCTCTTTTGTTCTAGTAGCAACAGTCCCAGTAATGGCTTACAAGGCTCAGAGGCGGAAGCAGTCTAGTCCATACAGATGGCACCTGTGGTGCAGTCTCAGCAAGATTTTGTTGCCTTTTCTCCCCTGACACCTTTCCACTTTCTGATTTCAGTTCTTCATTTTTCTTAGAGATGTCAACTGTCTGATACCTTCTAACTAAATTGCTTAAGTAAATAAAGTTGGTTTCTGGATTTTATAATTTAGACACTGATTTATATTGTTTGAATCTGATAGGATTCATTTAACTGTCTTATGGGGCATAGAAATTTTAGCACATTCATATCTTTGGAAAAGTGATGATATAATTCAGTAATTACAGGTATATGACCCTTATTAGTGTTTGACATTCATATATTTGAAACTTGGTTAGAACTAGGGTCAAATCTCAAACAGACAAGCCAACCATCTTCTTCACCACCTGAATCTGGTACAACCAAGGATCCTGGAAGATGAGGTGAGAACTCCCCAAAAAAGGGAAACTACAAATTCTTTGTTTAAAGGCCTGGCCTAGTTTTTATACCTGACTTAACAATTACCTGTGAAACACATGTCAAATATGACAGTTTGAGCGTAAGCAAAACAATACTTTTTAACAGAAACTGATTTATTTATTGTGTCTCAATATTAATGGTAATTTTTCCATTAAACAAAATTATACCTATATTTTTCCTTTGAATATATCTTTTATATATTGGAGATGAGGCTGTGTGTTTTATGTATTTTAGAGTAATTCAAGGTGAGTTACAGTGAGTACAGATTTGGGTAAGATAATGCTTAGGATATTTTCCTTTTTTATTTTTACAAAAATGGTATTTTTAAGAGTAATATAGCAGAATCTTCATTTTACAACCCAAGATTTACAGTATCCAAGATGAAACTGAAATTACTCAATGTAAGAATAAGCCAGGTAATTACTGTTGTCTCAGAGGAAAGGCCTGAGCAAATACCAAACTCAAGTTGAATCATTTGGTAGAATTACTTACAAGAACTTTAAAACAACTTTATAATTATGTTTAGTACAGTTAAAAAATGCTTGTGATAAGAAACTAGGCAATTGCAGCATATAATTCACAGGATCATCTTTCCATTCTACTTTTTCTACACTAGAAAAGTCCTTTATGAAGCATCCTAGTGTAGTCTAGATTTGGGTGCTTTTTGCTTAACTGTACTGAGTGTGTTTTCTTATCTTCCTGAGAAATTCCCTTGCTTTTCTGTCTCTGTTGCATTCTTGTGTGCTAGGTACTAGTTCCCTCTTGTGCCTCTTGGTTTTTCCATTGTTTGGTGAAACATGTCTTTACAGTTCTGAAAGGTAAATGTTTCTTCACAGTTTAAAATATTCGTACTGACAAAGCATTTGTGTGTGAAACACTCATCTTTAATACATGCCTTTTTTCTTTTTTTGATCACTTAATTTTTCCATAGAAGAATCAATCCATAGACAAGGAGTATAGTATGGATTCTGGCCTCGTGGAGGCAAAAAAAGAAAAAGAGGTCTTGAATATGAAAGCTCTTTTGTTCTTTTCTGACCCCTTCCCACCCTGTGTTGTATAGAAATGTCTGATTTAAATCTGGGGGAATGAGTAGAGCCTCTAATGTCACTATACTGGCATTTGAGATGCAAATATATTTAGGATTCCAGGGCCTATTTGGATCTTTTAATGGCTCATCATTTTCCCTGTTTTTCAGTGCCACTTGTGTCTTTGCCTTGAGGGCTGAAGTCTGTTTCCTTGGTTCACCAACATTGCATACAAATTGACTAAATTTTTTTTGTCTTATTTTCTCCTGTAGATGTTTAGTAATTTTTAGCTTTCTCAGGAATAAGTCAGTTAATACCTTTCATTACTTCTGTATTTTTATTTGTATATCTGTTCCTGTTTTGTTCTTCCTGTATAACTATTTTAGTAGGTAGTAGATATAAATACCAGATACTTGGTTTGCTTTTTGAGATGTTTTGTTATTAAAAGCGAATGCTGACAGGATGTATGAGGCATGCATTCTTGGTGATAGTGATACTTTGCTCTTAAGAGAGTGAAATATTAGATTGCAGTTGTTTGTAACTCTACCAGACAAAACCTTACTGCTTAGTACTTAACTTCTTGGGGGTAGGGAGCAACATAATGTAAAGTTTGAAATAATGTAAAAAGTGTGACATTCTTAAGTTTCTTTGCTTTTAAAATTTATTGGGGCCAGGTAGATGGCTCAGTAGGATAAGTGCTTGACTGGCAAACTCAAGGATCTGAGTTCAATCCCCGGTTCCGCAAAAAAAAAAAAAAAAAAAAAAAAAAATTATTATCTTATAGAATCTTTTATTTGCTCTTTCTATGTCTAGTTTTCCTATAGATACTATATTTTTCGTTAAATTTGCTGCTTTCATATCTTTGTCTAGTGCAACATATTACATGTTTGGGGCATTTCTGGCATAAATAAACCTACAGTGCCTGCAGATATACAGAGGTATTCTGTTATGTACAGCCTATGAATATATATATATATTTTTTTTCCGGAACCGGGGATTGAACTCAGGCCCTTGTGCTTGCCAGGCAAGCACTTATTCTACTGAGCTGTCTTCCCGGCCCCAGCCTTTGATTCTTTTTTTTTTCGCTTTCCTTTTATTTATTTATTTATTTTTAAATTTTTCCATAATTTTATTGAGAAACAAATAGCAGTGAGACAGTTTCAAACCAAATTGGTAGGACAATTTCAATAATTAACATATTACACACATTATTCCTAGTGGCTAATTGCTGTAAAAGATGCAGACATGATATCCTATTTACAAACACTATTAGTACAAATGCCTCTATTCATTAAGAGAATGTAACTATATAACTATCCTAACCATTTTGAATACACAGATACAAAATGGACATTCATGTGTATCCCCTTTTTTGTTTAGTATAGTCATTTGAATATTGTAGGTTTTTTTTTTTTTTTACATCAGTTATTTTTATTTTAAAGAAAGAAAAAAAAATAAAAACAGTGGTACAAAATCTCAAAACAAGATTTTAGGAGAGTAACAATGGTTAGTACATTGTGTATTGTTATTGCCAAAGTAGTTTCTCATATTACAAGATATAGGCAAGAAACAATAAATAAACAACATAGGTAAGCCTTTGATTCTTGATGGTGATAAATGACTAAGTTACTGGCTCATAGAGTGTACTTCTTAATGTTATTTTAGACCACTTCATCTACTTATTACCATAAAAAAACAAAATTTACTATAAAACATTATACTATGTTACACCAGCAGTAACCTTACAGGTTTTGTTTTAGTCTCTTGATTGCGTCAAACAGGCCACATTGAATGGGTGGCCTATACCATCTGGGCCTTTGTAAGTACACCCCAACCATGTAATACATTGTATTGACAACTACATCACTAGGCTCTAGGAATTTTTCAGCTCAATTATAATTTTACAAGATCACTGAATATGAGATATGATCAAACAAATGGTGTGTGTTTAAATTTTTTAAATGTCTTACAGTAAAAGATACATGGCTATTACTGCTCTTCGGAATACTTACCCTCACTGTGAAGACATTTATCCATCATTCTTAACACTTTCTGAAGCAATTCTGGAAGTTTTCTTTCACAAGCATCTTTAGTTGCCATGTTGTGGCTGCCTCTGTCCTGAATTGACTCAAAATATTTACCTTTTACAGTCTTTTTTACTTTGGAGAAGTGGTATTATGCCAGATCAGGTAGATAAGGATACATTATAATGTTTGTATTTCACAGAAATTGCCCTAACAGAAGCAGTGCATGACATGAAATGTTGCCATTTCTCAGACTATTTTCTACACACGTTGTTTGCTAAATGCTATAATAAGTCTTTATACTATTTAGGGTTTACTGTAGTGTTCCTGGATACAAACCCAGCTCACACAATTCCATCAACCTCAGAAACCACAATCAACATCCCCTTGATGGTTTTTCACATGAAAAGAGCTGGGTGTTTTCATTAAACTCTTATCCTGTAGTCTGAAATAGCATGATTACTTAACTCCAGTGAAATACACATTGTGATTCATGATATATGGCATAGCCTAGTTCATAACCCACTGACTACACCAATCGAGGTGAAATTTGTCGTGCACTGTTACTGAAGCACACTTCTTGTACTACACAAACACCCTGTGTTTCTGTTGAATGACACTTAGTAGCATTATCACTGTACTTGTTAATCACATGACATAGGCAGTTTTTTAAGTTTAAATTTTTATTTTTCTTAGTACATGTTTGCAGGCATAATGATTTCATTCATGGAAAGTTGGTGTGTATACTTAATACATCTTAGTTCACTTCCTTATGAGGCACATAATTGTAGTTTCTTTCATTGTGGGCTTTTCTCAAGTCTGTTCACCAGGTTCATCATATTTAGTGTGATTTACTTTTATTGTTGTGTGTGTGTGTGTGTGTGTGTGTGTGTGTGTATTTAGTACAGAGTCTCACTACACAGAACAAACTCATAGTGATTCTCCTGTTTTCCACCTCCCAAGCACTGGGATTACAGCCACGTGTCACCACACCCAGTCTCAGTAGCTCTCTCAAGTTGCCCCAGGAATGGAGCCCGCATGGCATGCTAGGGATTGAATCTCGGTCTGTGTTGCTTGCCTATTCAGGCACTTCAGTCTGATGAGCTATCTGGCCAGCCCTGCTTGTATTGTTTCTGATGTGACTTGTTTCTTTTTTCTTTGTTTAGCTTTGGTTTGTCAGTTGTCTAAGCTTTTAAAAAATATTTTAGCTTCCCCCCTTAGGTCATGTCTCATATCTACTCACCTTTTCAAATTTTTTCACCTAAATTTGGCTTTTGGACCAGCCAGATATCACAGTGGACTAAAGTGCCTGCTTCAGCAGAGCACAGGGGCCAGGATTTGATCCCCCATACCACAAGCCATGCTGGCTACAACCCCAGGGCACACTGAGACAGCAACTGAGACGGGGCATAGTGGCACCCACCTGTAATCCCAGAGCTTAGGAGGCTGAAAACAGGAGGATCACTATGAGTCCAGTCTACATAGTGAGACCCTATAGGCCCTACATTAAATATATATATATATATATATTTGGCTTTTATCTCATAATTTTACTTATATTAAGAATACTGTTCAGGGCCAGCCTCATAGCTCAGCTGACTAAAGCACCTGCTTAGGCAGAGCACAGCACCAAGGTTCTATCCCCAGAATGCCCTGCCGGCCCTGCCCACGGGGCATGCTGAGATGGCAGTTGAGACTGGGCATGGTGATGTAAACCTGTAATCCCAGTGCTTGGGAGGCTGAAAACAGGAGACTCACTAGGAGTCCAATCTAGTCGTGAGACCCTGTAGACCCCGTCCTAAATACAGGGGGAAAAATACTGTTCAGTGCCAAGAGTAGAGTATGACTAGGCAAGGACTTGCCTGTTGCATTACTTTTTGTCTTTTTTGGTTCAGTTGTTTTTTAGGGAGGTTTTTTTTTTTTTGTTTTTAGTGCTGAGGCCCAACCCAGGGCTTCCAGCTTGTTAGGCAAGCATTCTATTGCTGAACCAAATCCCCAGCCCCTGAAGGACTAGCCTGAATCAAAAAGTTTATAATCAAGATATACTTAATAAAAAACTTAGTAATCAAGATATACAATTTTTAATGTGATTTTTAAAAGCAAAATTAATTTATAATGAATGGAATATCAAGTTTAACATCAAATAATATTCCATGTTTTGGGAGGTAGGAGATACGAATAATGAAACAACATAAACTTTATCATCTTCAGTTTAATCTCTTAAACACATTCTCTTACCAGATTTCATTTCTTTTACCCTATCGACTGTTTATTTTACTTTTTTCACGTTGTTGGAATTTGAGGCTACTGTATTGTTCACCAACTGGTAATTGATGTTTCTCTCTTTTCTCCACTTTCTCAGACTGTTGATGATAGTAGTGCCTCTCTTTTATTCCTGGAAAAGTGTTTGCTGGGGAAACTAGTACACAATGATACAGATGTATTACTTCTGTTTATCTAAAACCTTAATGAGAGTATTACACACAAGACAAAATATGTTGAGGCATGGTATGGAAGTAAGAGTAATTATGGAGTAAGAAGTTTAGAATTCTTCCCTTTTTTGTTTTTTTGGGTTTTTTTTTGCGGAACCGGGGATTAAACTCAGGCCCTTGCGCTTGCCAGGGAAGCACTTATTCCACTGAGCCATCTCCCCAGCCCCAGAAGTTTAGAATTCTAAGCTACTTATAGCAGTACACTGATAAGCTGATTCCTTACTTCTACATAGAGTGTTTTATTTCCTTCAAGATTTTCTCAATAATCACTTACAAGACTGGGCATGGTGACACAAGCCTGTAATCCCAGTGCTTGGGAGGCTGAAAACAAGAGGATCACTGTGAGTCTGATCTACGTAGTGAGACCCTGTAGACCCTGTATGAAATACTTCTTTTAAATCACTTTTGCTTCTTTTTAGTAGTCTTTGTCTCCTACTGCGATCCTACTTGTAATGTCCAGCACGTAGTGATTCAGGAAACGTTTATATCTTTTTGCCAGTAAGAACCATGATTTGTTGGCTTAAAAAAGAAATGGTTCCATACACTACACATCATTGTGGTCTTAGATTGTTTTTGTTAAATAAATTGATAGATGATAAGATCTTGGTATTGCTAAAGGAGAATAGAATAAACAGTAAATTCTGAAAGTATGGTATGTAGTTTCTGGTCAGGAAATAAATTTATTTTTTTTTTTTATTTATTTGAGCGAGAGCGAGAGAGCGAGAGAG
>NW_004524753.1:3338113-3342178 GCF_000260255.1 Octodon degus | reverse complement strand
AGGTGTGTGTGGCCAGCTCAGCCCACCAGGGGGCGGGGCTGGCTGGCATGTGGTGCTGGGGATTGAACCGCGGTCCCTGATACTTTGCTAAGCTTGTTCTAAGTAGGTGCTTTAGACCACTGAGCCATCTCTCCAGCCCAGGAAATAAATTTATTGTTAACACTGGCTGGAGAAGATTCTTTCCTTTCTAAAGCTAAGATTATTCACAAAAGAGGAAATTAACTCTACCCTGTCTGGCAGAAGAGGTGGTAAATGTGATTTGGCCCTCTCATAATTTGGATTCATTTACTGGGTTAAAACAAGGTTGTAAAATACTCATTTTACATATTCTTGAGCATAAAGCACTGAGGCAAAATTTGACATTTTCACTAGATGCTTTTATTTTGATTCAGCTAGTTTCCTCTAGCTTTTTAAGTCTTTTTTAATTTTTCTGTGTTTTAGAGAAGGGTCTACAGAATGTTCAGGGTCTCACTACTAGATCAGACTTGTAGTGATTCTCCTGTTTACAGCCTCCCAAGTGATGGGATTAGAGGCATATGCTACCATGCCCAGTCTCAATTGCTGTCTCAGCACACCCTGGGGGTGGGGCCAGCATGGCAGGCTGAGGGAATGAGTATATGTTTTTGCTCTAGGGTACAGTGCTTCTCTGAATATTGCTTTTTTATTTTCTCCACAGCCTCATGATTTTGATGAATGTCGATTTGATATTAGTGTAAATGATAGTGTTTGGTATCTTCGTGCTCAGGATCCAGATCATAGACAACAATGGATAGATGCCATTGAACAACACAAGGTAAGATCTCTCCTGTTTATCTGGAAGATATACCAGTAGTCCTAATAATAGCCACTTTAAAGCATGCTTGACATGTGATATAGTTACTGAAACATTGAATATGATTCGGATGGTAAAGAGTAAAGCAGGACAGGTGTAAATTTTTGAAACAATTTTTATAAGATATACCTTGTAATCAGTTTGGAAAGTTTTTACTGGATAATTTTTCGAATCATTTAATCTTTTTGAATATGAAGCTAAATAATGAAACAAAATATTTCTTGATACAAATGTATAAGCCACATTTTTATGATTTGATTCTTGACTTCTGTTCATATGGTAAGTAAACTAACAGCACAGATTATACTAATAAATCTGCCTTATTCCTAAGTCTTTAACATCATACAACAAAAACCTGATAAAGTTCTAAAATTACCAGGCCATTACTGATTGTGACTTACGAGAACTTTGTGCCTTTTCATATACTTGTCTATGTTTCTTTATGAGTTTCACAAACATGTAGTTGAAGGATCTGCTTTATTTTAAACAACCACAAAGCATATACATACCACAAAACGAGAACAACCTGTCTGACCTGAGTCACCATAAACATGTTCTTTTTTTCTTTTTTTGGTGGTGGTGGTAGGGATAGAATCCAGAACCTTATGGATGCTACCACTGAGCCACACCTCCAGTACATTCTTCTTTAATTATTGATCATTTTTTAGCTTTTCTTTCTTAGCTTATGGATTTTGATTTTTCTCCAGACTAAAGAAAACTGACCAATGAATTTTTTTTTCCTGTTTTAGTTCTAGTTCTATGTTGGTTTATAACATTCTTAAATCTTAGCTAGCTGTCTTCTTATTATTAAGGAAAGAGCCTAAAAACAGAACATTGGAAAGCTATTTTTATATTACTTAACAGAGAGATGAGCCAGTATTCTAGAATCTTAGTGTTTTAAATTCAGGCCAACTTGGAATAAAATACTGAATCCTCTGCCATTTGTGACAGAGGGCATGGTAATTAACCCCTTACTGTATTTCTCATTTGTCAATGATGGTAATTCTGCTCAAAGTTATACTAAGTATAAGCAAGATAATATGTATTCTGTGCATGAAAAATATGGTTAATGATTTAAAAATTTATTACAGGAAATGACACATTGTCATTGATCCTCATCATTGATCCTCCTTAAAATATTTCTCTTCACTTTGAACACTTTTAACTCATCATTCTTGCCACTTTCTAGACTCTCCATAATACAAGACCTAAGTCAAAAAATGGACAATTGTTCATTGGCATAAACACCTACCTGGCAAGTGCAAGGTCCCCAGTTTGATCCCCAGTATCAGGAAAAAAAAAAAAAGGAAAGAAAAAATGGGCAACTGAAATGAATAGACACTTCTTGGAAATAGTAGTACAAATGGCCAGTTAATTTGTGAAGAGGGGCTAGAGACATATATAGCTCAGCAGCATAAGCACTTGCCTGACAAGTGCAAGACTCAGGGTTCAATTCCCAGTACCACACGCTGTACCTGCCCCAGAACCCCAAGCACTCTATGCTGACACCCAAAACCGGGTGAGGTGGCACACACCTGTAATCCCAGTTCTGGGGAGGCTGAGACATGAGGACCACTATGAGTCTGAACTATGAAGTAAGACCTTGTATCCAATAAAAAAATTGTGTGTGTACACACATGTATATATACATATATATATATAATTTTAATTAATATATAATCGATTTTTTTTTTTTCGGAACTGGGGATTGAACGCAGGCCCTTGTGCTTGCCGGGGAAGCACTTATTCTACTGAACCATCTCCCCAGCCCTATAATTGAATTTTGTATATAATTTAGTATGTAATTTGAATTTTTGAATTAGTGCTTATAAAAATTTTTCATAAACCAAAAATGTATAGATGTATAGTTAAGATTATTTTTATTTGAGTTAAATTAACATATGCCTATGTATCATCCAAAGGACCTCTGTAAGCATTTTTTTCTTGCCTAACTAGTTGATAAAAAAAATGTGATGATTTCTCTGTTAATTCTGTTACTTTAAAAAATCATAAGTCATTATTGGAGTCTTCTATGATTAGAGTCCATGTGACTAAACATAATTTCTCTTTACTGCTTACTATAAAATATTCTTCCCCACCTCACTGCTCTCCCCTCAAAAGAGAAAGAAAAATGAGCT
The DNA here is from genome assembly GCF_000260255.1 of Octodon degus. Lineage (NCBI taxonomy): Eukaryota > Metazoa > Chordata > Mammalia > Rodentia > Octodontidae > Octodon > Octodon degus. The sequence goes on along the minus strand of NW_004524753.1, from coordinate 3,339,208 downwards.
AGCAGGAAAGCTTTCCTGGAACTAGCAGATGTAAGAATCATTTGAGAACATTAAGTTTCTTGGCTCTTATAAAGTTTATGGTAACTATGGCCTCCCTTTATTTTCATAAGGGAGCGACCTTAGCAGATAATTAAAATGTTTGCAATCATGAACCACACAGGACATATCCAAGTTATGAGGAATGTAGAGAAATAAATATACAGTTGGAGGAAAATTCCAAATCGTAATTTTTAGAGATACTGATTTTCTGTAGTGGTAGTGCACGGACAGTTGCTTCGTAATATATTATTTGTGGATTTGTTCTTATCTCTTTGTGGAGACCTAATTCATGTGTAAAACATCACTTATGGACCAACAAGATAGCTTAGCAGACTGCCTTTTTAGACAAGGGCAGGGAGAGGGGTTTGATCCCCAGCACCACATGTTGCACCAGCCCTGCCTTCAGGCATGCTGAGCCAGCTGTGTAGACTGAGCATGGAGGCACACACCTGTAATCCCAGCCCTGGGAAGCTGAAAACAGGAAGATCAGTCACGAGTCTGGGCTGCATACTAAGACCCTGCACTAAATGCATTAAAAAAAACTTAGACCTTCAAAAGAAAAAGATTATTCCTAGCCTCGGGAATTTTAGGGGTTTCTATATATGGAATTTATATTAAAAATGACATTTGAAAAGAATTTATGCATTTTACTTGAAAGGAGTATGAAAACAATTTTTTAACCAAAAAATTCCTTTTGTTGAGCCATCTAACAATAATCCAAGACTCACTTTTTTTTTTTTTTTTTTTTTTAATGTTTTTGGTTGTTACAGGGTTTCGCTACTGGCCGAATTAGTGTACTCTGGGAGTGGGGCTGGTGTGGTATGTGGTGCGGGAGATTAAACTGCAGTCCCTGTGCTTGCCTAAGCAGGTGCTGTAGTCCTCTGATCTATGTCACCAGCCCCATAAGACTCACTTTAAAGGTCTTTTTAAAATTGTGTTGCTAGGGGTTTGATAATATAATCCAGTGTGCTTGACTAGGCCTGCATTCATCCCCATACTACTGAAAGCAAATACAAAAAATTGTTACTATTTGGCATAATGAAATCTTTTTTTCAT
>NW_004524753.1:3310181-3338013 GCF_000260255.1 Octodon degus | reverse complement strand
TGTTTTAAAATAGCTGTCCAACTGTCTCATTGCTATCTGCTTATCAATAAAATTATGAAAAAAATAATAAAAAAATAAAAATAAAATAGCTGTCCAGCAAAATTTACTTAATACCACTGAAATATTAAGCTTTTGAATCTGAGCTATATGAAAACACATAGTCTTTGTCAGTTGATCAAATATAATAGTAGAAAAATGGGACCTTTATAAGTTATTGCCTTGTAAACTTAGCTTAGTATTTTAAACTAGTTTAATTAGGAAATGTTTAGAAATGTAAATATAACTTAAAATAATTTTTAGTGTATACTTGGTACAGATAATTTCTTAAGCATATTAAAGCCATTTGTCCATTTACTATTTGTATCATATGATGATAAAGGACAAAAGACAGAATGTCACTTTTTTCTCTTTACATTCAGGATCTTTGCATTGTGAGGGAATGGCAAATATAGTTGCTGCCAGAATAGCCAGAGCTCCCCTATTTTCAGATAAGGTGTAGAAAAATCAATATGTACTAAATGTATAGTTATTTATACCATCAATCATATTAGAAATATAAATTTAAACCTCAGTGATAAATACCCCATGCATCCACCAAAATACTCCACCAAAAAGCTTAATACAGAGTGTTGACACAGAGCAATGGATATTGTACACTGTTGATATTGCAGAAAACAGACCAAAAAAGGGAAGAGATTGCACCAAGAAAGTTTAGGAGGCTGTATATCACAGTAGTGGGCGTCTGACCAGGATCTCCTAGAGTCAGTCAGTGCCCACCTGCCCAGCAAGATATCAGGGCTTTTAAAGAGAAAGCAGTGTGGAGGTACAAGAGCAGATTTGGTGCACTGTGATTGGAGGATTGGGTACAGCTCAAATTACATTGCAAGGTCATTAGTTAAATAGGTAAGAGTTACTCAGAGGAAGAAAGAAGTACCCTGTTGTATTTGAAGCTACATTGCAGGCTCATCAGTTACAAAGGCAGCAAAGATAGGGGTTTACACAAAGCGAGAAGTGTGCTGTTATCAGGCCTGCCAGACATGTCCGCTTGGTCTTGGCAGGAATCCTAGATAGGCTTTTATTTAAAATTTTAATTTTCTCCTTTATTGATAAAAGTTGTAAATTTTGCAGATTCATTGGAAAACAACCTGGCAAACAGTGCTTACTAAGACATCTAGTCCTATCAAATGAAAATTGAGAATTTGAAGATCCCCAAAATGTTGATGTCATGGGTTCATTCCTTTAGATTCATTCATTCATTCATTCATTCATTCATTCATTCATTCATTCATTCATTGAGACAATATCTCCATGTGTAGTTTAAGCTGGCCTTAAATTCACTTATGTAGCTCAGGTGACTGACCTCAAACTCACAGCGATCTTACTGCCTCAACCTCCTGAGTGCTGGCATACCGGCGTGAACCACCACACCTGGAGATTATGTCTTGTAGATTATAGAGAATAGAGATCAACCTATGTTGCAAAACAAGAAAGTTTAGAATGTGGTATCTGTGAAGAATGCTGGAGCTGTAGGCTTAACTTTGGAGTACTCATTGTTAATAAATGGCTATTCTCTAATCATCTCCTTGACAACAAATGTCAGTTTTATGTTCTTATCCTTTTCATGGTGTTTATTTGTAACTTTTGCTCTTGTATGCTACTCTTTAGTTTCTGTGTCCTTTATAGTCATTACTTTTTTCTCTTTCTTTTCGTCTTTTCAGTATCAGCCTTTTCTATGCTCTTATTTTGGATATTTCCCCAAGTAAAAGGGAAACTTGCCTTTTCCTATCAAGTTACTATAAATTAACCACCATCAATGAAGTTCTAATTAACTATATATTTATTTGTGCTGCAAAAAATGGGATTGGGATACATTAACAAGTATATATCCTAAAATTATCTTTTTGTTATTTTGTATAGCATTTATTCAGTTCGCATACTACTATACTGCATAACCAAATATTTCCTACTGACAATTTATGTGACCAGTACTAGAGTTCCAGCCTATTTCTCTATCCTTTGGTAGTCTATAATTGCCTTATATAATGTTTCTTTATACAAGAAAGATATAAGGTAAACAATCCAGTTGGCCTGGAGTTAAGTAACCAGCCCATATTATTATAATAGAAGGTATTAAAGAAAATGAGATATATGCTGCAAAAGTCATTTTAGTATTGTATCTTAAAATTATATAAGTATTTTTAATCTAATCAAATGGAGAGTTTTCTGACAATCAGAGGAACAATTGGGATTCTGCTTTTTTCTGTATTTGATGTTAAAAACTAAAAGTGGGTGGCATGATTTACACATTCATAGCAGTGGGAGCTGTTTTCTAATTTTATTTGCCAAGTATATTGGCCATTAGCTGGGAAAAAAATGTTTCTTTAAAAAAAATCAACATTAAACCACTCCTTTTCATCAAATAAATCTTTTTAGTAACAATCTAAAAATACTTTGCTTATATAGTCTTTATTGTCCGATACATATTCTTGATTTTATGTTGAAAGACGAAGGACAGCATTGGGTAGAAATAAAAATATATGGTGAAGAAAATGATTGTCCTTTGTGTTAGTATCAGCCTCATTGAAAGATTTTGATTATTTTTAGTCACATAGGAAGTCTGCATACTGAGGAGACAAGATGAAGTCTGTGTTACTGTTCAGTTTATAGCCCTTTGTTCTTTGCAGTAGTACCCTTCTGATCTATTGAGAGATAGAAGGAATAATTAGATATGTTAATATGTTAGTTAATTCTCACAGAAGCCTTTAATGAAGGTGTTGTTTCCATTTTACATATCAGTGAAATTTGATGGATTATGAGAAAAATCTGTAAGTTGTAATGTGATTCCAAAGTTAAAGTTCTAAAATGTTTGTAATATCCCCCTTCGTTCATTTCAGCTCTTTTCATGGCCACCTGGCTGCAAACAAAAAAATTTTATCATTCTTCGACCCTATAAAATAAATCTTTTCAAGTAGTTAGAGCTAACAATTTTTTTTTTTCTTTCTTTCTTTTTTTTTTTTTTAAAGGGAAGGGTCTACAGGGCGTTCAGGGTCTCACTACTAGATCAGACTCATAGTGATTCTTCTGTTTATAGCCTCCCAAGTGCTAGGATTGCTGGTTCACACTACCACCACGCCCAGTCTCAATTGCCAACTCAGTACACCCTGGGGGTGGGGCTGGCATGGAGGCCCAAGGATCAGATCCCTGGCCCCTGTGCCTGTTTGCAGGCACTTTAATCCGCTGAGCTATTTGGCTGGCGGAGTTAACAATTTTTACCAAGTTTTTAAAACTTATCTCCACAAATTATTTTTTTATCTACACTTTGCTTATTGATGCTGGAGATCGAACTCTGAACTTTGCACTTACTAGGTAGGTGCTTAGGCTGGTGAGCTATCTTCCTGGCCCTCTTACATTTTATTGGCCTTTCCTACTTTTAACTTTTTAAAGTAGTGTTTTCTTCTTATGTTACCAATTTCTAATCCCAGACTGCGTTCTTTCTCCCTTTTAGAATCATAGCGCTATTAGCAAAATTGAACATTGAAGGAAGACTTATTCTTGTCTTATAGAATAGGGACAGTCTGGGAGAAATGAGTAACAAATCAGCTTCCCACCCAATGGATGAGACTAGTTTGAGGCTAAGGGATAACAAGGAGATGACTATAGATTATAAGTAGAAAGGTTATTCATGATTTTCTCAAGGAATCCCTCTCAGAACCCGAAAAACAATTGCACTGGCAGAGTGTATACTGGCAGCTGTACCTGTGTTTCTGGAGCAACCTGCACACATTTTGTGGGAGCCAGTGTGAGCACAGGGTACTCTGCCCTCCAAGTACAGTGATACCTTGGTACTCGTTCGTTATTTTCAGCAGGCACAAATACCACAGCAGTCAAAATGTACCAAGTAGGAAAACAGGAGGAATTTCAGAACAGTTGAGAAGCGTCTATTCTACTATCAAACAGAATACAGTTTAAATCAGGTAACTTTAGAAGAGACAAAAAAGGCATAGGTTTACTGTAGCAGGAACATAAAGTATACCTAATGAGAGGTGACCACCAAATACATAACATGTAAAAACTAAATTGAGAGGAGAAATATATAGTTCTTCATTGTATACATTGGAGACTTCGGATACATTGGATATGTCAGTATTCTTTTGCAGTAGTGGATAAAATGAAACATAGAGCAACAATTAGATTTAATACAGATACAGCAGTAGCATGTCTGTTCTTCCAAGTACACATAGGAAGGAAAAGAAAAACCCAGAGAAGATAACAATTGACTAATCTCATCTAGTTGCTACAGTGATACAAGTGCCTGTGTTTTCACTCTTACCCTTGTATTGTTTTCTGCAGTGGAGATTTTTATCTTTTGAGATCCATAATTATTATAAAAGTAAAATAAATTTTAATGTTGACAAGCATGAAACTGCCATGCCAGATTATTTTATCTTCAATTATATTGACTTTGACAAGAATAAAATCATTGTCACTATGTTTTATTGTATTTTACATTGCAATCCTATTAATTGTGTTGCCCTCTTGGCTACAGTATCATGCTTCCAATATGGTTTGCCTTGAAATAATGTCAAAAGTAGATGAATGGGTGCACACAGACAGCATGCTTGTTTTGTTACAGATTTCAGAGTTAAATTTCAAAAAAAAAATCTGCCATTGCTCTTGATATCTAATCTTGTAGTTTTCTCTTCCCATAATTAAAATGGAAGTAGTGAACTTCGGGTAGGAAAGAACTATCACTCTAATAATAGGTAATTTTTTAAACATGATGTGGTTTCTGTCTGAAAGTATTGCAATTTTTTGCTAGAGATTGTTATTCAGAAAAAATTAGTTTTTTAAAACAAAGGCGATATTTAGAAAACTAAAAAGCCAAACTTTTTGTTCATTTACACTGCTTCTTTTGGGATACAGAAAGCAAAAGATGATGGAAAATGGTGTATGTGTCTTTTATATGATTGAGCTATGAGATTTAGTTGTAACTTGAAGAAAGTTTTCTTTTTGAATTAGTTTTTAGGAATTTGTTCTTAGCTACTTTATTCTTAACTTTGAACTGTTGTAACTTAATTTACCATACTTTTATATGTTCTTAAATGACAAGGTATACAGAATAATATGTACAGAAATAGTCCAAAGGTTACTGTTGTACTTTGACCAATAGTAACCCTCATTAGGCTTTCCAAGTACACCAATTGAAAGTATCGCTCACTCCCTCTACTGGCCAAATGATCCTTTTCTTCCTTCTGCTCCTTTCCTCCTGTCTTCTCTCCCTCCCTCCCCTTCCTTCCCTTCTTTCCTTCATTTTTTTTAAAATGGAAAGTTGTGATTTAAGTACAGTATAAAGTTATAGACTCACTGTTGTGATATTTAGAAGTAAACTATGTTCTGTGTAGCATGCTGTCAGGGTTTAATTGGACCAAAATGACATTTTGTGTTTATGAAAACATGTTCAGAAACACTACTTAAAATTTGGAAAAATTGTTTTGCAAAACAGTTTGCAAAATCTTCATGCAGATGTTTTAAAAATGAAAAATACTTCTGTGGTAACTATATTTGAATTCCAGATTATAAATTTTACCAATTTTATGTTCTAAGATGCTGTATTAATAATTAGAAATTGTGATTAAATTAACTTCCTCCCTCCTTTCGTTCCTCCTTCTCTCCCATCACCTTCCCCTTCCTTTCCAGTCTCAGGATTGAACCTACTGACAAAAAAAAGTTCATGTCCTGATAGATTCACTGCTCAGTTCTATAAGAACTTTAGAGAAGGACTGGGGAGATAGCTCGGCAGTGTGAGTGTCTGCCTGGCAGGTGCAAGGACCTGGGTTTGAACCCCAGTACCAAATGCCATGCCAGACTGGGAACCCTGGGCGCACATGCTGGCCCTCGAAACCAGGCTTGGTGGTGCATGCTATAATCCCAGCTGAGACAGAAGGATCACTATGAATCTGAGCTTCATAGCAAGACCCTGTACCAAATAAATAAAAGATTTTTTTTTAAGTTCAATAGTAAAGAAATCTTCAGTAAAGCTTTCAGTGTTTGTACTTTATTCCAAGACTTTTAACAAATATTAACAGTTTTGATTTGCTCTGTTTCAGATTCAGTGATAGGAACTAAAAAATGGAGAGAACAAACTCATTTGGATTTAAGTTAGAAATTGTTAAGTTTGAATATTAAAATTATTTTTAATATAAAATACTGATTTTAAATTATAGGAAATTGTATTTCAGTTGATTCAGATTGATTTCTGTTTAAAAAAGAAAACCTCAGGTATCTGAGATACTTAAGTTAATTTTGAAATTCTTTATATTATTCATCTATTACAGAAAGATTTTTTCCTGTTTATAACTACAGTCTTCTGTATTTAAATACAATGAAAGAACATTATTAAGTTCATAAAGCAAAATGTGCAAATGCTACCCTTAGAAAGTTAGCATCACTGTCGAAAGAGATCGAAGAAGAGTCACATTAGGTGTTGGACCTAGCACAGCACCCTTGAGTCTTTTATTTTGTGACTGGTATGTGCTAAAAGTTTGAATTTTAAAGTCATTCCTAAAGCTCCTTTTTGCTTCCTCTTTCCATTCCATTCCCCTTTTCCTTTTGCTCTTTTCTTTTCCTTGCCAAGTCTTATTTTCTTGATGATGCTGGCAGTAAGAGGCATGTTTGCTCAAGGTTTGAGGCTGTTAACTTTCACCTTCAGGCCATTGTTCCTCCTTTCTTGCCACTATTACTACCACTGGTGATTTCTGTTCTCTTCCCCTATTTTTCACTTTTCTTTTGCATTTCTTTTTCTTTTTTCCTTGTATTCAAATGAGCTATGGTTCTAGTTTTTAATATTTTTGGAGCACTTACTTTTAGCAGAAACCAAACTGTATGGTGACCATGGTCTCTTGAATTGTGAGTCAGCAGAGAAAGGCAGGCTGTGTAAAGGATTCTGTGATATTTAGACACAATGGAGTACTACTATGCTATAAAAAGGGTAAACTAGAGTCATTTATAGGAAAACAGATGCACCTTGAGTCCATAATGTTAAGTGAAATAAAACAGACACACGGACTTAGATTGCACATGATTTTATTTCTCTTATATGAAAAACCCAAAGTACGATCCTTGATACCTTCATACCACATGCTGTGCCTGCCCTGGAACCCTGGGTGCGCAGCACCAACCCCAAAAGCAGATATGGCGGTGTATGCCTGTAATCCCAGCACTGAGGAGGCTGAGACAGGAGGATCACTACGAGTCTGAGCTGCATAGCAAGACCCTGTATCAAATAAATTAAAAAATAATGTCATAGGTAAACAGATGGGTTTTAGGAGTTGGAGTACTAAAGATATAAAGTATTGCAAATATTTTCTGTAATATATCATGTACAATTTTAATGATTCCTAATTTTAATACTTAATGAAGGAACTTAAAACAATTTCCAAGTGTTTCTATTAATGTGATACTTATATATAAACATTGTGTTGTCTCCTTGGTGTGAGAAACTGAAAAAATAAGGACAAAAATGTATAATAGATGTTGCAAAATGGGAGGAAATTGTTCAAGAGGAAAGAGAAACTAGAATGAGGGAAAAGAAAAGGAAGGGCAGGGGGAAAAATATGCAAGCAAGTTATACTACTAGTTTCTCTTTGTTTATTGAAAATAAAGATTTATGATAATAGTATGGTTTTGAGAATTTTTTATGCCCATATCTTATACTTTGAATAACTACTTAGAAGATAATAATATGTAATATATTAACCATTATTATTCTAGTATTTTATCAAATTTTTCTTTTTTTTTGTGTTGATATGATACCAAAAATAGATATTATTTTACCTCTTAAACTTAGTAAAGCTATAGTTATACATACTAGTCTTTAGTCTTTTGTTTCCAGCACTGATTTCTAATATTTTTAAAATTTAATGTTTGAGAAACCTAGACTCCATTACAATGATTAAAAGCTATTAAATATACCTATTTCAAATCATCAGAAACATTATGTCAAATCTATAGAAGAATTTGATTCACTTTGTTTTTAAACAGTAGAGATTTAAATTCCTCAGTTTAATCTTACTTTGAAGTTGCTTTTATTCAAATATTCTTGTCTGTATTATTAATACTTCATTTGTATTACAGCAGCTGGAATATAAAATTGATGTTCAGAGAAGTAGCAATTCCATTAAAATGAAATAAAAATAACTGTATTATCTGTGTTGTATCTGCACCCCAGTATCCCAGAGTTCCAATTTTCCAATTTTCTTTCCAGTGTGATGGTTTAACTGGTAAAAATGAACTTTCTTTGTCCTATAAGCTGTTAGGGTGCCTACAGAAGTGAAAAAGGTAGCATTCAGTTTCCAGAAAGATCTAAATCAAGTAGTAATTATAAAATACAAACTCATAATTCAGTGAGAATTCCTATCATTGTGAGAGGAAAGAGAAGAAAGGGATGAAAAAAACATTGAGTTATATCATGTACATTTACCAGCTCACTATGAGGAATGTAGTTATTATGCATTGCATACAGGGATTAACAAAAGGAAAAAACATGGGAGTAAACAACAAAAAAAAAGAGGGAGGGGGCCAGCCAAATAGCTCAGCGGATTAAAGCACCTGCAAGCAGGTTCAGGGGCTGGGGATTTGATCCCTGAGCCTGCTGTGCCAGCCCCACCCCCCGGGGCTCCCTGAGATGGGGATTGAGACTGGGCGTGGTGGCGCACACCTGTAATCCCAGCTCTTGGGAGGCTGACTAGGAGTCCAATATAGTAGTGAGACCCTAAACATACTGTAGACCCTTCCCTAAAATACAAAAGCCGAAAACAAAAAAAAAGGGAAATGCAATGACAAACTGGTGTACTAGGGAAAGCTTCGTGGGTCAGTGAAATATGTTAGTGTGTCACAGTTAGTGACTCATTTATAAAGAAGTAGTCCTAGAAGCGTCTTAATATTTTTTTTGCCTTGTCCTATTCATTTTTAAAATTCTGATATTGGGGCCTGGCCTTAGCTCAGTTAAGTGGCTGCTTCCACAAAGCTGTCAGCCTCAGGTTGCTGTAGTTCGATCCCCACAACACTCCAGCCAGCCAAACCACCCCTGAGGGCATTTGCAGCAAAAAAAAAATCTGATATTATATGTGTGAAATTTAGCAGTGTAACCATGTTAAAATGTACAGTTCTCTGATTTTAAGTATTTTAACATTGCTATTTAGCTCTCACCTCCCTGTATCATCATAGTTTTTTCATCCTTGCCAGCTGAAATTCTGTTGTACCCTTAAATATTGAATCACTGTTCTTCCCCTAGCCTCTGGTAAGCACTGCTCTGTTTTCTATTTCTATGAATTTGGCTGGTTTAGATAGTTTTCCTATTACTATAACCTACTAGTGTAGCACACAGTAAGTATTCAATATCTAAATAAAGGACAGTTAGGAATTAAAAGGCATTGCTTATATCAGCTCTTGCAGTATTTCGTTTGTGAACCCAAGCTGCTAATTATTGTTATGATTTTCTTTTTTTTCTCATTTAAATTTTTCTTCACATAGCTTATTTTCTTTTTAGACTGAATCAGGATATGGATCAGAATCCAGCTTGCGTCGGCATGGCTCAATGGTATCACTGGTGTCTGGAGCAAGTGGCTATTCTGCAACATCCACCTCCTCATTCAAGGTTCGTGATCATAAATGCTTAAAGTGAAAGCAACATAATTTGAATTGAGTCTTGGAGACTACACAGAACTTACCTGATGGGTTTTGAAAGAATTTTCATATAGTCTGACTTACTTGAATTTGTTAATAGACTATTTTAAGAGGTAAAAATCATGCTCATATAAATATAAAGTATATCAGATTTTATTTTATTCATTAATAAAGATAATTAAATATGACTCAAAGGAGAATCTGACTACTGAAATGAATTTGCTAATGCAAAACTGATGAGTATTCACAGGTTAGTAAACTGCATCTGCATAGGGCAAAGTTCGTATGTATTCTGCTTACAAGAATCACTTTGTTTTTTATTAAAAGAATTGTAAAATAACTCAGATAAAATGAAAGGCAGAAACATATCAGATACACCTCCTCCTGATGGCACCCAAGATGATACTTGCCAACACCATGAAAGTATATCCTTATAATTCCTGCCATTTCAAAATCAGTTTCTCCTCCTAGTGTCTAATTTGAAATTTTAAATGTTGTTTTAGTAAATTGTCAGGCATTATTCTCTCTTATTTCCCACGAGTTTGTAGCTGTCAAGCTGCTAGACTAATCATTTTGTCACTTTTAAACCTGTTCTTGATACTATTAACTTGAACTAATTTCTTTACCCAATTCCCTCAGTGTTGAGTTGCAGACCTTAAAAGGAGATAAAATAACATGCGATAAAATAAAGTACAGTTTTGTTTCACATTTTGTGTTTTGTAGAAAGGCCACAGTTTACGTGAGAAATTGGCTGAAATGGAAACCTTTAGAGACATCCTATGTAGACAAGTCGATACTCTCCAGAAGTACTTTGATGTCTGTGCTGATGCTGTCTCCAAGGATGAACTTCAAAGGGATAAAGGTTAATTAGGCTATTGTCACTATTTTTCTTAGAGAATGAATGGATTTAAAGCTTCTTGATCTTAATAGTTACTGTCTTTAAGTAATAAAGATAATTGTAGTTACTTTTGCTTCAAACTCTTAGCATAACAGAATTTGGAGTCCATGTAACTTCAGTATTTTAATAACATACTAATTCATTTTTGATCATCCATACCAGATGCCACTGAGACTTCTAAGAGACACATTTTATTCCCTTAAAAAAAATGATATCTTGTTTCTCAATAAATTTTTTTTTAAATGATATCTGATATCTTGAGAATACAAAACATCTCACATTATGATGAGAAAAGACAGCTTTATTCAGTTCTCCAGATCTGGAATCAGTTTATAGATATCTTTTTTCCTCCATCTTTTCTCCCACTGTTCTTTCTCCTTTCTTTCACTGTCTTTGTCTTTCTGCCTGCCTGTCTCGATCTTTCTTCGTCCCCATCCCTTTCCAAACACCCTTTTTCTCATAAAGGAAGAAAACAGTAATGAAGTGCTCTCTTTGTGAATTCTGTTTGCCTTTGTCAATTGGATTCTTAGGTCTGTCTTCTTATCTGATCTTCACTTGGGCTCTCTATCCTTTTTATACAGTTTGGAAACTCCCAAGGCAGGGAGCTAGAGCAGTCGTTACACTCAAACCATTTATTTTCCAACTCTTGAGGGATTACTGCCTTTTTTACCTGCTACTCTAGTTTCTTGAAAATCGTTGTCTTAAAATGTTTTGTCAAGTTTCATAGATAGATAGATAGATAGATAGATACTGGTTTTTTTGCTTGTTTGTTTTTGTTGGGTTGGGTTTTGTCTTTTAAAATGGGGTTTCACTGTGCAGTTCACTTTGGCCTTAAACTCTCTTTGTAGCCTAGGCTGGCCTTGAGCTCCCAGTAGTCCTCCTGTCTCTGCCTCCCCAGCGCTGGGATTACAGGCAGATTAAATCTATATTAGAGTTAAATTCAGTTCCTGTTATCCTTGCTCAGAAACAAAAAATCCTCTTAACATACTTAATTTTTTTCCAAATTAAAGACCAGCCTGGGATATACATAATGAGCACAAAGCCAGCCTGACCTGCATAGTATCACTTTGTCTTAAAATAAATATAAATAAGATAATAATAAAAGTAAATTCAACTGAACTGAATACCTTTTTTATCAGATTAAACAGTTTACATTAAATTTCTTGAAAATTAGCCCTTTAAACAAAAATATGATGCATATAGAAATGGATTTTATCTTTAAATGATCCAATAATGTTACAGTAGTGTTACAGGTATTTGAATATTGCTAATGGTGTTACAGTATTTGAAGGACGAAAGTTATAAGAAAGTAGAGGTTAGTCTTGTAGGTCTTGATACTCTTTTTTTTTAGTGCTTACAAAAGTAAAATTGCCTATTACCTTGTTTGATTTAAAAAGCAAGACATATATACCACATTAAAGTTAAAGTTCTTCTAGTCTTGCTCTTCTATTTATAACTAATTTAGTAATTTGAGATAGATAACTTTCAACTGTACAGTTAATATTATATTGAGCACATGGTTTTGTGAAAATTAAATAAGAATATGCATTTATCACTATTTAACAGCAAAAACTTAATAAGCAATAGCTATTATTGATGTGATTAAGTTTGAGTTGTTGCAGTAACAAAAAAGGCAGGAATGTGTAATTTCCAAAGATCAGATTTAGCAGAACAGATCTGAGTCTTGGTGAAGGAGATTGAGAGGGAAGATTTGTATTAGAACATGGTTTCAAACAATGTCAGCTATCCCTCAGAGTATGTTAAAGGTTCCTCAGTGACTGATGAGGAATGCTTTGTTGCTACTATGTTAGCCATAACTCTTGTTTTCATCAGTTTTGCAGCACTGAGTATTGAACATATAAAAAATGAAAGGAGGCATGATGGTGGTGTAGGGGAGAAGAAACTCCCAGCATGCTAGGTATCTGGGATGAGTTCATGTTTTCTAAAATTGAAGAATGAATTTTAGGAACAGTGAGAGGTAAGAGCAGACAAGGTAATAAATATAGAAAAAAGAAGGAAGAAGGAAAGAGAAAGAAAGAAACAAAGATGGCTTCTGTCCCAGAGAGACAGAAGGGGATTCGGATAGGTTGCCAAGGAACTTGCTATTTTTAGGGATTTTTATACAGCAAAACCACAAGGGCAGGTGGGTCCAAGGTGAGGGAAAATGGGAAATCAGGTATGCATGAGGTGAGACAAAACTGTGGTATAATTGCTTAGATAAAATTGATTAAATCAGGATCAAATGGGGAAGCAAGTCACATAGCAAGTGGGCATGAATACAGAACAGGAGCTTTCCTGTCTGGGGTGGGGGTGGGGGTTAGGTTAGTGGCTCTTCCTGGCTTTTTCAAGGTGATTGATACCTGTTTAGAATATCAGTCCCTGATGTCCATTCTTAGGGAGGTATGTGGCTGCCTTTGTTTCATCTTTTATGTTGAGGTCTGACCCACAGTGGAAATACCTATCTTTCCCACAGTTACAAGGTATCTCATCTTCCATGCTAATCCATTGATGTATCTGACTGTAATATTTCTGTCCAAATCAGTTGCCTACAACACATACTATAATCTCAGTACACTGAGAGGCTAAGGTGGAAGATCACAAGTCTGAGCTGAGCCTGAGCAATGTAGCAGTCCCTCTGTCAGCACAAATGATAAAGAGCTGGATATAGCTCAGTATGAAGGCCCAGTTCTAAGGGGGATTTATGTATAGATCACATACATAGATTTATGCATAGGATTTATGTATAGGTATCCCCCCAAAGCCTCATGCAGTCATGGGGTAGACCTCTAGAGTTTGTGATTAACTCATGATCCATTGGGATCATAGGTGTAAGTGCTGCTGGGATTATGGGTGTGAGTGCTACACCCAGCCTGGAGTGGATAGCCTGAAATACAACTTAAGGGAGACAGACTTGCTTTCTGTAGCCATTGTTGCTGCTACTCTTCCTTTGCTCTGTGCTCTTTGCCACCATGAAAGGTTGCCCTCTGCCATGTGCCAGTCTGCCTTCAGAGCCAGATGAGTGTGGACTGAAACCTCCAGTAACTGTGAGCTAAGTAAACCTTTCCCTCCTTCATTTTGAGTGTCGGGTATTTGTCCCAGCAATGAGAGAAGAGTAACTGTGACAGTGGGGTTGTGAAAAATCCATGTTTGTGCTAGTAGGCTACTAGGTAAAGAATACTGAACCCAGGAACAATTGAGGTTAATCAAAAAAAGTTAGTTTTCATATTAGTAATTTGAAAAATTACTTGCTATTTTAGGTACAGAGATTAAATGTTTTTAAAAGAGTAAGCATTGTAAGTGATTGTAGCAAATTGGAATGATAATAAAGCCACCTGAATTTCTGCTTACCTTTCAGTGTTTTAAATCTTACCAGGCTTGACCTTCCCACATCACTTCTAACTATAAACTCCTGAATTAGTTCTCTGATAAGTATCACGCCTCCATGATCTAGTCACTTCCTCAAGCCCCACTTTTGTGTGCATGAAAGGACATAAGATATAAACCATAATGGGGAATGTCACAGTGATTAATTTTTATACTGTTTTTTAGTATTTACTATTAATAATGTTAAATATTTTAAACGAATCATTTATAATTTTACAGTAGGCTGAATATAATGAATCATTTATAATTTTACATTAATCCCTTTTTACAGATGTGAGAAGTGCATAGAGAGAAATGAGGTGGCATTGTTTGCATAGCTAGTCTGTTTATTGAGCTATTTTGAAATATGTTGAGTCTTGATAGTATACATTCCTTTGGGAACATTCTATAGGAAATAATTAGATTGGTATTAGCATTTTTTAAATGTTGAAGTGTGTGTGTGTGTGTGTGTGTGTGTGTGTGTGTGTGTGTTTGAAATAGCGTTTCACTGTGCAGTTCAGTTTGGTCTTCAACTCACTCTGTAGCCAAGCTGGTATTGAACTCTCAGCATTCTTCGTGCTTCAGCCTTCCAAGTGCCGGGATTATAGGCATGCATGCCCACACTCAGATTGAAAAGGTTGAAGTCTTAACAGTTAAATTCTCATGCGATAGAAGGGCAAATATCTAAGGAAGGAGACTTGAAGAATAAGGAACAATAGGAATTTGATTTTTGAAATAAAATAGATAACTGGATAGAAAGATGAGCAACCCATGAAAAGTCTTGGCAAGTAGAAATTTTACTGAAGTGTAAGCAGTGTCTAAAAAGTAAAGCAAAAGATGGAGATGATCTATAAATACAGCTTGCATGAAAAGAGAGCCTACCATTGAAAAAGTTTGTGTCTTTAGGTACAAAGATTATAGTGAAGGGGAGTAATTTATCATGACTTTTCGCTTAATCCTACTAAAACAGGATATTGAGAAATATGAAGGAGAATTCCTAGATGAATGTAAGTAACTTTCTAGTAGAAATAGAAGCCAGCCATACTGAGTGTGGTGGCGCGCTCCTGTAATCCCAGTGCTTGGGAAGCTGAAAACAGGAGGAGCACCTGAGTCTGATCTGTGTAGTGAGACCCTGTAGACCCTGTATTAAATACATTTTTTTAAAAAAGCTATAAAGAAATAGAAGCCAGCCTTATAAGCCTCTGAAGACAGAAGGAAAATGCAGCAGAAAAAGAAATATTAGAGGACTTCTGAATTTTTCAAGGATATATCCTGTAATTTGTGAGACTGCATAAAGCCTAGAACAACTATTATGTGATATGGAATATCTATTGTAGGAAAGATAAAGGTAAAAATGGGAGGATGATAAAAGGCAGCATTAACTTTTCATTGATGAGATGCAAGAAAGTAAGGATACGTACAAAAACCTGAGAAGTCAAATAAGGATCGTAAAATAAATGGTATGTGAAAGTTGTCTACATGGGTTTAAGATCAGGGAACTAATTTAGGAATAGTTGCATTATAATTTCAATTGGCCGACATGGCATTTAATTGAATACAAAAATATAAGGAAAATAAATGTAAAAAAAAAAGTTTCATTTACTTGTCTAGGCCCAATCTAGAACTTAAAAGATTTGAGCAATGTGTTTTTCATACTATTAAAGACTCCCCAGATGACATTGTTAGACATCCCTTCTTAGCTGGGTGCAATAGTATTTATCTGTAGTCCTAGCTACACAAGAGGCTTAGACAGGAGGATCACTTGAGTCTAGGGGTTCTATGCTAGTATGAGCAATATAGCCAGACCCCATCTCTTAGGTGGGGAAAAACAGATACATAGATTCCTCCCAGTAGTAGTAATATTTTCAAATTTGTTTTCTCTGAAGTGACATGTGAGAAATGAACAAGTGTATGTGTGTTAAGTGGAGTGGTTCTGTGTTCATAAAGCCTTACCTGGCAGCTCTAAAATTGTGTTTAGATCCAGGTTGAGTTGAAGGTTTAGTTGAGGTGTGATCCTAGAATGTGTACTTTTTAGGTTTGCTTGGAGAAAACAAAATTAAGACTATGACTCATGAATGATAAAAATATAGGAGGAGCTAACCATAGAGTTAGCTCCATAGAGTTAGCTTGTATTTGTAAGTGAAATACAAGCCATTAAGTAGCATTTAAAAGCAGTTAACCAGGAAATATTAAGGCCAGGATCTTGTCTAATAATATACACTGACTTAAAAACACTATGCTAATGGATTCCTTAGAATGTACCAGTGATAAAGGAGATAAAGATCCATAGAATCCGGGAAAGTAATTAATCTTGGAACTAAGGTATGTTCAGAGGTTTCATTATAGGTATTACAGTCTGTAAGAATGGTGGTGATGTCATTCAGCTGTGTAGAAATGAATATAAGATATTAGTAATAATAGATTACAATTAGAAAAATTCAGTATAAATGAGTAGCAAAATTTTTAAACAGTGAAAGAGTAGTTTAGTAATTAGAAATATTCATGATGATTCCTACCATTTATTCAAGGCAGGAAATAAGGTATTCACTTGTGTTCTGCATCCAAAGGGAATGGGTAAAAAGTGTGGTTCTCCGTATAGAGCTAGAGTACTCCTGAGATAAAGAAGTATAGCACTGCTTGTGAGGTTAGACTGAAGATTCTTCTGCGGAGTCCTTCAAAAGTTACACAGCTTGAAATTCTTTATCCAACATAGTGGGATTAAAATTATTTAAGATTTTGACTTTTTTTGGGTTTTGGAATATTTTCCATATGAGATCTCTTTGCAGTTGACCCAAGCATAAACACAGAATCTATTTATATTTCATATACATTGAGTACATGTAAACTGGAGGTTATTTTTATACAATATTTTGTGTGTGCCTGATGGCAGGTGTGTTACTTTCCATGTATCATGTCAGCACTCAAATTTTGGAAAATCACAGCATTTGAGATTTCATATATTCAGATGATAAGTACTCAGCCTATAAAATAATCCACAAAATATTTGATGAAAGCAGAAAATAGATTGGGGGTTGAGGTTCAAAAATATGCACTATGGGGGCTGGGGAGATGGCTCAGTGGAATAAGCGCTTCCCTGGCAAGTGCAAGGGCCTGAGTTCAATCCCCGGTTCTGAAGAAAAAAAAAAAAAAATGCACTATGAATGGTGTATATATAGGAGGGGAATCAAAGTACAATATGTAGGAAAAGGAATAATAGAATAGTACCCATGAGGAAAACAAGAAATTCTATTTTTAGTTTATTTTAAGAATTTTTTTTTCTGGACTTGGAGATGTTAAAAAAGGATTTCTAAGCATAGATACCTAGTAGGATGAATGAAAATATTATATCTGGAAATAGCTCTATTTTCCTTCACATTTCAGGTTTAAAACATTCAGAGCCTAGCTGTGGTACCTTCTTCATGTAGATAGCCTTTTATAGCACTGCTCAGCACTTTTAGTCCTCTCAGAGAGTAAGATGGCCGCATGGTATATTGGGATAGGAAAACTACGGGAAAAATATGACTTAATAGCCATCTCTTACACAAATAAGGGATAGTTAAAATAGTCTCTTTTTTTTGAGACAAGGTCTTGTATAGTTCGGGTGGGCCTTTGAACTCACTATGTAGCCCAAGCTAGCCTGGAACTCACAGCAGTCCTCCTGCCTCAGCCTCCCAAGTACTGGGATTATGTGCCCCTGTGCCTGGCAAAATAATATCTTACTTAATTATGTTTAGTGAGCATACCTTGGTATCTAGTGAAAGTAGAAAAGATAACTAAGATCTTACACTGAAAGGTATTGACTCAGTTGAACATAATAAACTGATTCCCTTTTTTCATTCTAATATTCTTAAATGTATTTTATTTAGTGGTAGAAGATGATGAAGATGACTTTCCTACAACACGTTCTGATGGTGACTTCTTACACAATACCAATGGCAATAAAGAAAAGTGTAAGTAATGTATTTCCCCTCTCAACTGGATAAAGTATACTTTCTGACATTAACAACTCATTATATAAGAAATATATAAAATATCTTCAGAGAAAAATATTGTAGGTAAAATACATTTTCTGATGTTATATAACTTTGGCTACTGTGTAACAAATGCTCATTCCAAATTCCAATCATTAGCTCATTTACTTCAACAGTATTAACAAAATCAGTTTTAAAGTGCCAAAGTTTTTTCCCCTTAGGAGAGAGATGTTTTTAGGGAACTTGACCTTAACTTTCTGTTTAATACAGTGTTTTCTCTACTTGACAAATTGCTATTGAAAAATTGTTGTAATTATAAAAACTTTTGAAATATCCCCATTTCACAATATGATTGTTATAGGCCCAAGAGCAGCATGATCACATACTGGTTTGTTAATTATTACCCTATTTATATTGACTAGTAAAAATTCTGAATTATTCATTAGTATCAATTACAGTCAGTGCTAATCTTGTGACATATTCAATTTTTAAGTACAAAAGGGCATTTGTGGAAAAATTAATCTAATTGTACCTTTACTTTTGCTGAAATTATATAAGAAAATGAAATAAGATCTATAGTGATAGTACATTTATACATTGGGTTTTTTTTTTGTTTTGTGGTACTGAGGGTTGAATCCAGGGTCTTGTATGTGTTCTATATGTTGTATTTTTAAGATTTTACATGCATAGAAATGATTTCCTATCTTAGAAATCATTATTCCTTTATAGATGCTAAAATGTCCTGATTCTCTGTTCTCCGGAGTTTCTTGTTTCTCATTTTCATCCTTTTTCTTCCTTAAAACTTACTCTTGGAGTAATAGATTGATATTAATGGCTTTTTATCAAAATTGTCTGCATGGGACTAAATGTTAAAACTTATCATCAGTTCATCTTGACTAATATATCTTTGAGGAATTGAAGGTCCATTTTTAGAAGGTTCTTTGACATTACATTTTAATTTCATGATGAATAATCTACATTAGTAGAAAAAAACTTTGTTTATATATTAGAAAAACTATTGAAAGGAGTTTTAAAACTTTAGGCCTGATCCTCCATTCCACATAGACTCAAGCTATTCTACCTGTATTCCCAAAATTAAATGGAAACTTACTTTTTTAGAAATTGGAGATTTCTAGATTCAGGAATACTTGGCCAGCAAAAGATAGCTATACTGTGTGATCAGTAAATGATTAAACAGGAATGTGCATACTTATTTTTGATCTGTCTGCTGTGTAGTCCTCCTTATGTCCCAGAGCTCTGATAACCAAGGACTGTGTGAAAGTCTACACATTGAAAGATGCTGTCTCAGCCTCCTTTTTCTTACCTTATTTTCAAATATCATTAACTGTAGATATGTTTTCTGACAAAATTAGAAGGCAACTCTGGAGAAACTAAATGGGCACAGAGAAAAGACCTAAAAAGTCTCAGAGAACTGAGAGATTCCACCATGAAAAACGCTGTCTCACTACTACATCACCCTTGATGAAGTCTGTACTGAGCTTTAAATCCTGACTCTTAATCAGAACCAATAGCCAGATCTCTAGGCATTTGAAGAAAGACTGCAGCATAAAAGATAATGACCACAAAAAGGAGGCTAGAAAAAGAAATTCAAGACAATTCTGTATAAGAAAACCTTATTTAATGTGTTAAATAAGAAAATACAAGACAACCAAATGTGAAACGACCTCTGTTTGCATATGCCGTGATGATGTATAAAGAAAATTATAAGGAATCCCCTAAAACTACTTGAACTATAAGAACTATTTCAGCAAGCTTTCAGAATATAAGATCAACATTCAAGACATCAGTTGTATTTTTAAATAATTGAAATGAACAAGCTGAAAATGAAATTAAACAACTTTATAATAGTAAAAACAACAAACTACTTAGGAATAAGTTTAATTTAAAAAAGCATAAACCTTCAGACCTAAATAAGAGGATATTCCATGTTCATGAATCAGAATGCTTGACATTGTTAAAAATTCAACGCTCCCCAAATTGATCTATATATTTAATGCAGTCTTTATAAAAATTTCTCAGTATGTTTTTTTAAAGAAAGTAATAACCTGATTCTAAAATTCTTATAAATGTGCAAGGGGTCCAGAATCACCAAAACAATCTTGAAAAAGAAGAGAGTAACAGTGTTCAGAGGCTAAGGCAAGCAGATTGCAAATTCAAGCTCACCCTAGGCAGTTAATTAAATGACTTAGCAACCTGTCTCAAAATAACAAATGGGCTGATCATAACAAATGGTATCAGTCAGTATTCACTGAAGAAACAGACTTTTAACATATTAAAGGTATATGACAGTATACAAAGTAAGCTTACAAAAACCTCTCAGAGTAGAAAGAATGCAAAGGGCTGTTTGTACACTGGAGATCCAAAGGATCTAGTCAAAGGTTGAAGACCTGAACTCGTGATAAATTCCATGGGAGTCCATATTCAGAGTCCAAAGATTCTGTGCTGGAAGGCTGAAGAGTCTGTGCTGGAAGCCAGAGGACGGACACTTAAGGCCAAGGTGAGGACTGGAACTCCTCTAAAGAGACAGAAGCAAGACTTTTTCCCTTTTATTCCGTACAATCCTATTGGTGCCACTCTCCAGGGTGAGTCTCCTCTTTTAAGTAAGTTCGTCTAGCCACACCTAAGACTATGGTAATCCAATCAATTGAGCATTTCTTACTCAAGTTGACATGAGTATTAACTATCATAATCCATCCCTTGTCAGCTTGACAACCAGATGTACTTGCTTAAAATATGCTCAGTCTCCAGATACAAAGACATGCTCACAGTTACACATAGCATTGTAGAACTGTCTGGAATACAAATGGAAGAGCCCTAATTGTCTAAATAGAATGCAAGTTTTCTTTAGGTGATGCTTACTCCTAACATTTCACAACTTGAACATTGTAAGTGGGTTTAAAAATGCTTAAAAACTAGTAGTCTATAAACATTATATTAAATAGGATGCATATTAGGAGAGCACTGTTATAGTTAAAATCCTTGTTTCTATAACTGAGCACAGAGTTACAGCTGGTATTTAGAACTGCCTTTTCCTATCCAGTTCTATGTTCTTTTGGCCTTCAGGAAGCACCTTAGCAGGTCTTAGTTCTCTCCCTGGTGAGGTGACTCATACCTTTATTCCTGAAGGTTCTGGGCCATTCATCAGTCATCCAGCCTGGATTGGATTGTTGTAGTTTCCCATTAATAACAGAGCATTATTATAGTAGGAGGCACCCCAAGAGTTCTGCACTTCAGGTATTCTTCCTTTCCACCACTTTTTGGAATAGTAGTCCAATTTCCCCTTCACATTCTGAATCAGGCAGCCCTACCAACACCATAACTCCGTTTTTAGCTTGTTTATTTACAAGCATAAAGAGACCAAAATGAATGATGGGAAGCCTTCACTTTCAGTTAGGTTAATCATTTTTGTGCCTCCTGGTACAAGTCTTTTCCCATCTGGAACTAAAAGACTTCTAGACCAGCAGAGCATAACGTTGAAAGAATAGGAAGCAACAGTTTCATTAGTGGATCACTGGAGATAATGGTGAGTGATACCATTCCCACCTCACCCCTTTATTCCTGTACCTGTGAGTATATGTGGTACTGTGGATGCTGATTCAAAATATATACAGCCTTTTGAAGAACCTCGCCCCAGCCCTGCAAGCTATTGCTACCCAGCTGGCACTATAACTGCATATTCAAAAGACCATTCCACCTTATCAATTCAGCTGCTTCTAGATGATGAGAAACATGATAAAACCAGTAAATTTCATGAGCATGAGCCCATTGCCTCACTTCTTTGGCTGTAAAATGTGCTCCTTGGTCAGAGGCAGTGCTGTGTGGAATTTGATGATGGTGGATAAGGCATTCTGTAAGTCCATGGATTTGACAGAAGCATTAAGTACAGAAGAGGCAAATCCATATCTAGAATAAGTGTCTACACCAATAAGAACAAAGTACTTCCCTTTTGATGATGGAAGTGGTCTAATACAATCAACCAGCTACCAGGTCATAGGCGTACAGCCTTGGCGAGTTGGACATTCAGCAGTGACCATAGACAGATCAGCCTTGGTGAGTGGGAGTATGTGTTGCAGAGCCCATGCTTAACCTCCATCTCTGCTCCACTTTGTTCATGAGCCCATTGGACAATGACAAGGGTGGCTGAAAAAAAAAGGTTGACTGCCTTCAATAAAATGAGTCGTCCTATCTATCCACTTAATTACAGACATTCCTCTTTTAACAACCTACATGTTTAATGACTTGTTTGGATCTGAGACCAAGATACATTATTCAGGCTTGTGGTCATCTTTTTTTTTTTTGGTATAGTTCTATACATTTGTTTTTAGAACTTCAGTGTCTTTTTATTTGTATAGTATATCTTACATATATAGTACTATAATTTTTGTTAATTATATAGTGTGGTAGGTTTATGTTCTGTTATATATTACAGTACAAATAATCATGCAAAAAAAAGCTTAAAAATAAATTTAAAAAAGAATCATGCAAGTAAAAGTAAATCAAGTTGGAATTTCCTTTGACCATTTCTTTGTTCAGAATATTGTAACATACATACTATATACAATTCTTTATTTAGCAACCAGTTCACTTAAGGATTTAGTGGCAGGACTGGAGTTCAGTTGTTAAATAAGAAATTTCTGTGCTAAAGCCCTCTTTTGCTGAGGTCAGTTTTCTGATGAGTGTTCACATGGGATACAAGTATCTTTACATCCTTTGCCCATAGGGAGAGGTCTGTCCACATACCTCATCCCAAAACATCTTTGTCACCAGTTTTCTAGTCATATTCATTGTAAGTTTCTAGTTACAGCCCATGAATCAGCATGTAGCTGTACATCTGGTCATTTTTCTTTCAGGCAAAATGTATTAACAGGTACATTGGCCAAAGTTCTGCCCACCCCTGTTCTTCAGGGATGTCCTGGAAAGGGGTTATAATGCTGCCACTTTCTACTTGTGCATGGTGCCTGCATAAAATGCAGAACCATCCATAAACTAGGCGGTAGCCTTCTCTTCCTCTGACAGCTGATCATATGGTACACTTATGAGGCCATAGGCACATAGTGGGAGACAGAAGATAGTATAGTAGTAGAAACCATGAGCATCTGGGCAACTTCTTTATGACTCTGGATCAAATAATGCCAGCTCATGATGGGTATGGTAAGCTGGTGTTACATGTTCAAAGGTTCAATTTCCATTAAGGCCCAGTAGCAAACCAGAAGCTATTTTTAAAAGAGCGAGTAGTTGTCTGCAGATGATGACATAGCCTTGGTTCAAAATCCTGAATGTCTCTGCTACAGTTCACTTATGGGGGTCTGCCAGAGACTGCAGACAGCATCTTTACCTACCACTGACACTTCAGGTCCTGTTGGGTCTGCTGGATCATATGGCCTCAATGGCAGAACAACCTGCTCCCATTCCAGGACCTTCTGTTGTTCCCACTTAAAACTATTAGTCTTCTGATTCAGTAAATGAGTCAACACCTAAGGTAGGATTGTGTTGTTTCCAAGACCGAAATAGGGCCCCTAGGCATTGTCCTCTTTTTTTATTGTAAGGAGCCAAATACCATTTATCTTTTACCTTAGAAGGAATATCTCTATATTCCTCATACCACTGGATTGCTAGAAATTTCAGTGGGATAGAAGGACTTAAATTTTAGTTGGAACCATTCCCCATTCTCTGATTCACAAATACATTACTAACAAGTCCTGAATGGTTCCTACGTCCTGCTTACTTGGTCCAATCACCATCACATCATTAGAGTAATGGACCAGCATAATACCTAGAAAGATGATCAAGATCCTTCTTAACTAAGTTGTGACACAGGGTTAGAGAGCTAATATAACCTTGAGCTAGCACAGGTGTACTGCTGGCTTTGCCAGCTGAAACCAAATTTTTGTTTCTGGTAGGCTTAATGGATAAGTATGATGATAAAGTTATTTGCCAAACCAGTAGCTGAGTGCCAAGTGCCAGGAGATGTGTTAATCTTCTCAAACTAGTATACCGCATCTGGTACAGCAGCTACAGTTAGAGACAGCACTTGATTCAGTGTACGATAATCCATCATTCTTGAGATCCATTTCCCTTTTGCACAAATTAAATGGAGATGTAGTGGGGACCACCAACCCTGCATCTTTCAGTCCTTTGTAGTGGCATAATCTCTGCAGTCCCTCCATGGATGTGATACTGTTTTTTGAATTACTGTTTTACCAAGGAAAGGCAACTTTAATGGCTTCCACTTGGCCTTTCCAATCATAATAGCCTTCACACTATTGTAAGCAAACAATGTGAGGATTCTGCAAAGTTCAGTACTAAGTACATCTATCCCAGTTATGCATTCTAGAACAGGAGAAATGACTACAGGATGGATTCGAGGACCCACTGGACCCACTATGAGTCAGATCTTTGCTGAAACTGTGTTGATCACCTGACATCCATAGGTTTCTACCCATACTAGAGGTAGAGGGTCAAAATGATGTTTTGAGTCTCCTGGAATCAGCAGTAGTTCAGAACTTGTGTCTAGCAGTCCTTAAAATGTTTTAGGTCTCTCTGGGAAAGGACAGGATTGACTATAAAGTTTTGGTAATACACCAGGGTCCTTCCTCAGAGGACCCAGCCCACCTTTTCACTCAAAGAGTTCCAGGTCTATTATATGACTCATATCTGGGAACTGGGTGAAGAGCCATGATTCCCTGATATCATTGTTTGAAGTAGGCTTCTGTTCATTTGCCCCTAAATTTTTCTGATTATATAAATCTAGTAAAAGTTTAGGAGATCTATCCTTTTCACTTTTTGGAAACACTGTGGCTAGTGAGCCATAGTCACTCCTGTCAAATCATTCGGATCATTGTTCTGCATCTGCTGTGCGTTGCAGTATGTGCTTCACCCTGCATTTGGTGATTAATTGCTATTACTTGGCCCCTGCCACTCTGGAATTAAACCCATTGGCCTTAAGTTTTCCAATTGCGCAACTGTGGTCTGCTCTGTAAGGTCCTGCATATACAAAAGAGTGGTGGTAGGGCTCTTCAGGAATTCTGGTGCTCCCATCACGAATCTCTGTTTTCACGTGTTGATGAAGAGCACATTTTCCGGATCCCCGTGTGGAGGATCAGGTTGAATATAACAAATCCACTCCAGCTTTCCAGTTTTCCTGAGCCTTTAGAATCTCATCATCAGTAAACCATTGAACACCTGACAGCTCTAACTTACAGTGGGCCATCTTTTGATCTATGCTTCTGCCACCCAAACAAATAAACCATTAATATCTTTTCTTTACTCCACAAGCTGCTGTACTTAGCTGCCCCATATCAGCAAACTCAGTTTGATCCATATGTACGTTTTTGCCACTATTATCCTGCATCCTTAAAATTCAGTTCCATACTTGCTTATCTGGCCTCTCCTTATAAGAGAAAATTGAAGAAATTCTTTTGGAAGAATTGTGGACCTCCTCATGGGCCAAACTATGTACCTCATTTTTAGAAGCCTTTGATTTGATCCTGGTTATGGGCCTAGAGACAGAAGTGGGTGGTGAGGGTGAGTCCTGAGGAGTCTAAGCATTATCATGGCATGCTCCATGTAGAATTTATGTCCTCAGGTATTGGAGGAGAGGCCAGTACCACAAAGGATGGGAGAGGGAGTATCTGGGCTACTGTGGGTAAGGAAATCTTCCTCTGGCAAAAATAATTACATATAAGAGCTCATCATCACCAGCCTTGTCAGGATCTCTCCCAAACATTTCCATCCCAAATTATGGGATCCTGTTTCTTTCCAATCAGTGCCTTCACCTTTACTTCAAGACTGAGCATTAAATTAATTATGAGGGCCTGTTTGGAGGGTTTTGCAATCTCATCCCTGCAGCTAAGGGAAAGGAGATTCTCTTTCAAGATTTAGATACTTTTAGATTCTTTATAATGTGTCAGGAGCTGGGGATTTGAATTTGACTGTTCAAGCCCTTCAGTTTTCCTTTATTAGTTTGTCTTTCCAGTTGGAAGATGTTAAATTGCCTATGCATGTTTTGAGTACATTATTTGTCTTTACCATTTTGTCCAGAGGTGCTAAAAGCAACTAACCAGCATTACTATATTTCATATTCTGTCAAAAATATTCAGAAGTATTATATATAAAGTTACAAGTTCCTTCCATCTCCAAAGTAAATTAGGTGAATTAGGATAATCAAAAGCATCTGTAGTTTAATACAGTTCATACCACCAGCTGTCAGTATTCCCCACGTCATCAGGGAAGACCATGACATCTTTAGGTCTTATCAAATTAGAGAGCCAACTCAAGGACCACCAAAACCATTAAAGAATTTCAGCTTTACGGTTGTTTTTCTCAAGAGTCACTCCCAGTACCAAATTCTGTATCAGTCAGTACTCACTGAAGAATCATATTTAATATAAGTATACAAGGATTGACAAGGTAGCCTTACAGTGGCTGGCTGCAGAGTCAAGTTAGAAGAGTGCAAAAGATCCAAAGGATCCAGTCAGAGGTTGAAAATACGAAGAATCGCATGTGTGTATGAGGAGGCTGAAGGGTCTGCACTAGAATGCTGCAGAGGCTTCTCTGAAAGCCAGGAGGCAGATGTTCTAGGAGAAGGCAGAACTGAAGTATGCACCATAGTCTTCAGCCATGTGGCCCATTTTGTTAGAATAATTGTATCTAAAATAAGCCAGTAGTACAAATCCAGTGATTTTTCATTCTAGTATGATTGATACTAGCACCATTGTCTTTAACCACATTTCCTGTTTCTCCACATGAGGAGAGGAATTGCCAGTTTGTATGTTCAGAGAGAGGGCTTTCCTCACCAATTTCTGTCTACCTTCCATGCCATATACAATATTTAGAATACTTCACGTGGTGAAATTGAAAAACTAACACAGAGACTGGGAGAAAGTTGTCTGCTATTGAAAGCAGAGTACAGAAAATGAAAAATTGCTAGTGAAAGCAGAGTACAGTTAAAATGCTATTGAAAGCAGAGTACAGTTAAAATGAAAAATTGCAAATTTCTTACTTCTGGCAGTGTTTTTATTCTTGACATGTTTTTATTTGCTTACAGATCACTTGATTTTTCTGAGTGTTAGTACTGCTTAAAGTCAGGATTAAGCCATAAATCTGATGGGTAATGTTTGGATTGTACTTACAAATCTAGTTTTATACATTGTTTTGCAGTTTCTTCAATTTATGCTTTTTGTGTGCGTTGTTACATACTTAGAACTTTCTTGCTTTTTAATGTATCATTCTCGAAGAGGAACTTAAGGGATGTCACCTGATCTCTTTAAGAGCATTTTCCCATCGGGTATAGTGGTTCATGCCTGCATTTCAGTTGCTTATGAGACTACTCATGAGTCCATGAGCTTGAGACCAGCCTAGACAGCATAGCAAGATTCTGTCTCAAACTTAAAAGAAAGGAAGAGAAACAAAGAAGAAAGGAAAGGAAAGGAATTTAATTGAACTCGTGTTCTTTTTTGCTTTTCCTTTTCAGTTTCCGATTCATCATTGCTGTATGTATCATTAATTGATTTCTTGTCATTGATGAGTAGTGTTCCATTATACAGATATACCACAATTTGGCATCCAGTATGTTATTTTTCAGTGGACATGTGGGTTTATAGTTTTAAATATTGCAAATAACGTTGCTTGGGATATTCCTATGGCCTTTGTATGGGCAGGCATATTATTTTGTTTGGATAAATACCAAGAAGTGGAATGGCAGAATCACACAGTAGATGTGTGTTTAACTTAAGCTGCTTTTTAGCGATCATACATGTTAGTACCAATTTCCACACCCTTATCAACAGTTGGTGTGGCCAGTCTTTTTAAATTACAGCTATATTAATACATGTACAGTCCTTACTGTGAATTTTTGTTTGACTTTTTTTGGTGAGATATATTCATTTCCCTCTCC
>NW_004524753.1:3308812-3309961 GCF_000260255.1 Octodon degus | reverse complement strand
TTTTTTCTTTTTGTAAACTACATTTTATTTTATTTTTTTTTTCAACAAATAATACACTGCATATATTCTTCTTAGTGGTTAATTGCTGTACATGCTCAGGTTTTTTTACTGGTTACTTAGTCAATTTATTGTTCCATTTTGAGGTCACATGTTACCTTCTGTTTTGTTTTTGGTGCTGAGGACAGAACCTAGGGCCTCTTGTTCACTGAGCACGTAGCCTACCTTTGAACTACAGTCCCAGCCCACTTGTTATCTTCTGGATACAAGTTCTTGATTAATATGGGTGACGCAAAGATTTTCTTCCAGTCTGTGAATTACCTCTTCATTTTATTAATGGTGGCTTCATGAACAAAAATTTTAAATATCAATGAGGTATATTTAAAATGATTTATCACTTTGTTCATTGAGATCAACCTTTACTGTCCTACCTCTGTATGTGCATTTCAAGTCAGAAGTATCATCTCATTTATATAAGGGCTCTACTAGGATAATTTTATTCTATTAGCTATAGAATATTCTTACTTGAATGTCTTTTGGTTTTGGTCTTAGTTTTTTTGACAGAACCAGGGATTGAACTCAGGCCCTTGCGCTTGCCAGGCAAGCGCTTATTCTGTTGAGCCATCTCCCTGGCCCCATTACTTGAATGTTTTGAGTTTTAAGATTTTGCATTTAATTCAAAGTCTAACCATGAATCAGATTTACAAAATGTAATTATAAAAGCAGATAGATATAGGTATAGATATATTGGTCCTGTACTTAAATCTGAATATTTACATTTACATTTTGTATTTCTTTTTTTTTAATGAAGGAAAATAGTTTTATAAAAGTAGAAATAAGCATTAACATATTTTACAAAACAATTTAGAAATCTAACCATATACAGAATTGTACATTCCCTTTAGGGGGCCCAGCCCTAGCTCAGTTCTTTAAGTGGCTGCTTCCACAATGCTGGCAGCCTCACTTTGCTGTAGTTCGATCCCCACAACACTCCAGCCATGCAAAAGTGCCCTGAAGGCATTCAAGGAGCAAAAAAAAAAAAAAAAAAAAAAATTCCTTAAATCTCAGGATGACAAATTCCTTGAAACTGACCCCAAGGCTCTTTATGCTGAGGTGAATGGCTTCAAAATAGTCATTTTATTATTTCGTATC
>NW_004524753.1:3304001-3308712 GCF_000260255.1 Octodon degus | reverse complement strand
GAAGGCATTCAAGGAGCAAAAAAAAAAAAAAAAAAAATTCCTTATTCCAGAATTGTAACCTGTGACATTATTTTTTCTTATTCTTGTCTTTTTTTTTCCCAATTTATTACCCTTAAAAAAAAAAAAAAGCCATTACTTGAGAGACATTATGGCAATATACGTTTTGTATGTCTTTGTAAAATTCTACAGTTTACCTTTGGATACTTTTAAATTCAGGATTTCTTAAAATATGAAGTGGTTCTTGCTATTAGTAGGTCCTCTCTAAGCTATCAGAATGGTATTGTTACAGGATTACTCCTCCTACCCCTTGATTCACTGGGTGCAGCATAGCAAATAGATTTCAGGAAGCAAAGTCTGGAAAAAAGGAGTTGAAGGCACCACGCCCTGCTCATAGAGCGGAGAGGAGATACTTTAAATGTTAACTTGCAGGAGAAAAATAAAATTTCTCTCATCTTAAATTATGAATTTCTTCATTTGAAAGCTTTTCAGTGAACAACTTTCTTTTTCAGTATTTCCACATGTAACACTGAAAGGAATCAATGGCATAGATTTTAAAGGGGAAGCAATAACCTTCAAGGCAACTACTGCTGGAATCCTTGCTACACTTTCTCATTGTATTGAATTAATGGTAAAACGTGAGGACAGCTGGCAAAAGAGACTGGATAAGGTAAGACTAGTTGGCTTTTTCCTTTTAAAAATAGTAAGATTGTATTTAATTTTTATGTTTAATATTAAAAACATTTAATCTAAACATTTAATCTAGCATTTAAACATTTATGTAAGTTGTAGAAAAGAGTTCATTGAGTTGATAGAAGTACCAGATACCACTAATTCTCTGACATTGTGGAAATCGGAAATCCATTTTCCTAAGTTAGTTATTTAGTTACTATACAGCATGCTTTTGTGAGTGATTTTAGCAATATTTTTATGATGGTATTAGTGCTTTGGAATAGAAATGGTGAACTATTTAGCATTGCTCACCTTTAGTGTGTAATATATGAAACTGTATTTAAGTTATATGAGCTCATTTTAACAGTTGATGTTAAACATCTACTTACTGCACTCATAACCATGTGTTTCTTCCCATACCCAGGGTGATATCATTTAGCAGATATTTTATTATTTGCATGTTTGCCCTTTGTTCCTGTTTTCCCACCTCTATTTAATCAGCAGGACTGATAATAATGTTAACAGTATGAACTTTTAGTTTTTAGTGTGGAGTATGGCTGAATACTATTGCATGAAATATGGCTCACTAGGTTTTCTTAGTAGGAAAACTTACATTTGTAGTTCCACATTAGTAAAATGTCAGAAGTGAAAATATACCTTAGAAAATTTAGTTTTGTTCCAGTGCCATCATTTTGTAGAGAAAGAAACTAAACCCAGAAACTTGTCCAAAGTGTTAAGTAACAGAGTTAAAGGAATTTTTGTCTGCTCTGTATGTCACCTCAGTTGTATACCATGCTACACGTCACTCAGACCTTATCCATCAGAAAGTTTTGTTGCTTGCAGTGTTTGGAGATCATTCAATTTGAACAAGACCCTAAAGGAAAACTATATCATCTGATAGAATGGCCAAGAGATTTGAATAGCACTATATATTTAAGATGATTTTTAGATTTTAGAAGAACTGTTCAGAATTCTCAAGTGCACGGGAGAGTAAGCCCTGTGGAGTAGGGTGTGAACCACTTCTGTGGACACAGAGTGGCCGCTTACTAGGATGCATACGGCTGGGCCCTCTCTGTGCTATGGGTTTTCTTTTTAGTATTTTTTTCATTTTTTAAAAAGAATACAAAATAGTAATAATAAAAAATTAGAAATGATACAAAATTTCACTAAACAGAATAATA
This sequence comes from Octodon degus, assembly GCF_000260255.1. NCBI lineage: Eukaryota > Metazoa > Chordata > Mammalia > Rodentia > Octodontidae > Octodon > Octodon degus. The sequence goes on along the minus strand of NW_004524753.1, from coordinate 3,306,862 downwards.
TGAATTTGACATATATACTGTGTATTATCCTCCACAGTTGACCTATGTAGTATAATTTGTAAGTTAGGTTATTAAGAGATTAACAATAATAGCCAGTATTAAAATTGAGCAATTACAACAGTATACTGTGTTCTCTCAGAATCATACTCTGGGCTCAGTGGCATAAATGTCTTCCTGGCAAGCACAAGGTACTGAGTTCAATCCCCAGTACAAAAAATAAATCACCATCTCTCCTATTGACCATGGACAACACGTTACAGGGAAACTGCAGATAAGGGAGACTACTGTGTAAACATTTCATTACCATTCTGGAGCCAAATGAATATATTTTTAAATATTTCTGCTCTGTACTCAAGTGTGGCTCACATTTAATTATTTAAAGTGTCCCTGTGCAGACAAATAATATGTTGAAACAGGACAATTTCTTAGCATACATTAGAGAACTGGTTCAAGAGTATGGCTCTGCCCCTCCTAATTGGCCTCTTTTTGCACATTTTTGGCTGCTTTCTCCTGACGTTTCCTCTATTTGTCTATCATTAAAGGATCATATTCTTTAGTCATATATTTAATCACAATGCCTCACAAGTGCTCATTAAACAATTTTTTAAAATCTTTCTACATCATGTAGTACATCTCCATCTTTTCAGCATTCAGGTTTCTTATTTGCTATTATATCTGAGAAGACCAAAAAGTCTAAACAATTTTAGTTAACAGTGTTGACAAGAGAAAATCTGCTCATCAAAGATGTTTGTTTACATTAATAGAGTCACACTTGTGTGGTCTTACATGCTTTTTACTTTCCCTGAGCCTATGTAGTGTTATTATTATGTTTCCATTTTTGTTCTGTTCCTTTTGTAAGTTAAGGTATACTATACCTATAGTGAGGTATATCACACTCAAGTATACTGTTTGATTTCTGTGTTAAAAACACCTGTATACCCTTGTAATCACACTCAGATGGAGGTTTATAAGTTTTCTAGCACTCTAGAATATTCCATGATGCCCCTTCCTAATCTCTGCCATACTGTTACTTCAGGGTAACCGTATTATAATTTATACCAGCATAGATTAGTTTTTTCCTATGCTCAGCCATCATAAACGAAATCTTACCCTGTATCCTTGTGCCTGACTTTTTTTCCTCAGCATTGACTGTGACATTCCTGTATATTATTATGTTGTATTTAGTGATAGTTTATTGCTATATAATATTTCATTGTAGAATGAACTTTGAGTGTGTGACTTCAGTTTGTTTATCTGTTTTTCTGTCAATGCACGGTTAGGTTGCTTTCATTTTTGGGCCAGTTTTTTTAGTAAAGCTACTCTGAACATTCGCATATGTATCTGTTGGTGAATGTACACACTTATTTCTCTTAGGAACATACCTGACAGTGGAAATACTGGACTATAGGGCATTTACTTAGCTGTAGTAGATACTGACAATTTTCCAAAATGATTCTATTACTTTATGTTTCCACAATCAATAGATTAAAATTCCAATTACACTGTTGTTTTTGTTTTTTTAAGACAGGGTCTCAGTATATAATTTATATTGGCCTTAAATTCACTACGTAGCCCAGGCTGGGGAATTTATCAGCCTCCTCAGTGCTGGGATTATAGGCATTTGCTACCACACCAGGCACTCTTCATTCTTCATAGCACTTAATGTTGAGTGGGGGGTAGGGGACAGAGGATCTGTTAATTTTAGCTTTCTTGGGGTTTTTTGTTGCTTTGGAGTTTTGTTTTCTTTTGTGGGGGATTTTGATTTTTCTTTTGTTTTGAGACAGAGTCTGCTTGTGTAGTTCAAGATGGCCTTGAGCTCATTGTGTAGCCTAGGGAGACCTTAAATTCACAGTATTCCTCCTCCTGTAGCCTCTTTAGTACTAGGGTTACAAACATGCCACCACAGCTGGCTTTTTTTTTTTTTCCCTGATGGGCCTTTGAGTGTGCAAAAAATCATTAAACATTTGGGTCTAATCAATGAGTAAATTGTTAATCTGTACTAGCTTTAGTCCAGATGCAGTATTTTGAAGTAGCTAGCTTTAGGGGCCAGCCAGATAGCTCAGCAGATTAAAGCAGCTGCTTAGGCAGAGGCAGGGGCTGTGAGTTGGATCCCTGGCCTGCTGTGCCAGCCCCCCCCCCCCCAGTGTGCTGAGACAGTGATTAAGACTGGGTGTGGTGTCACAGTATGTATAATCCCAGCGCTTGGAAGGCTGAAAAACTCACTATAAATCCGATCTGTGTAGTGAGACCCTGTAAACCCTGTACTAAATACCCAAAAAAAGAAAGAAAGAAAGAAAGAAAGAAAGAAAGAAAGAAAAGAAAAGAAAAGAAAAGAAAAGAAAAGAAAAGAAAAGAAAAGAAAAGAAAAGTAGCTAGCTTTGTGTGAGTTCCTTGTGAACTTTAATTTAGCTATTTGGTCCTTGAAATGAGGAAACAAAGTCATTAGGTTTTTTATGAGCTTGCAGGATTTCGGTATTGAGGACTGGGGAGATGGCTCAGCAGCATAAGAACCTGCGTGGAAAGCACAAGGTCCTGAGTGTGATCCCCAGTATGGGGTGGGGTACATCATACTTGGATTTCAGTATTGTATCAGATTTGAACCAGTGCGCCTTTATCACCAAATTTGAGGTTGGGCATGCTTCTGTTTTTAAATAACACTTTAAATGTGTTGGCCTTCCAGTGCTATAGGCTCTGTCTATAAAAGGAAAGGGTCAAGATAGTTAAATCTCAAATCTTTGGGCCCTGCCCATTAGCTCAGTTGTTTTAAGTGCCTGCTTAAGCAAAGCAGTCAGGCTCAGGATTCTGTTGTTCGATCCCCAGAACCTGATGCCTTGCATGATCTGCCCTTAAGGCACCCTGAG
>NW_004524753.1:3302719-3303384 GCF_000260255.1 Octodon degus | reverse complement strand
ATATGGCAGTACTCTGCTACTGATTTCTCTCTTTAAAAAATATACCTTAGATGCTTGGATAATTTTCTAACCACTTAAATATGTAACATAGCTATAAGATGATCTTTTGTTGTTGTTGTTGTTTGGGGGGGGGGGATGGTACTAGGGATTGAATTTGGGATCTTACACTTGCCAGGCAAGCACTTATTCCACTGAGCTATCTCCCAGCCTATAAGGTGATCTTAATGGTGACTTAAATGGTAACAATATAATATATAGCCAGAGGAAAGTGTTTATTGGGCAGAATATTCTTATCTTTCACAGGAGTGGAATTTTTTTTAACAAATTACAAAATTTCACCAAGATGCAAAGGAAATCCACTTTGTAGTAATTAAAATGTCCATTTCAAATAACTTTTTCATTTTTTTATAGGAAATTGAGAAGAGACGAAGAACAGAGGAGGCTTATAAAAATGCAATGACAGAACTTAAGAAAAAGTCCCACTTTGGAGGACCAGATTATGAAGTATGAATTTATATTTGGGTTTGAGTAAGAAAAACATACAGACTATAACTACTATGAAAGTGATTAATCTTTTTTTTCATAATTTTATTGATAAACAGCAATGAGACAGTTTCAAATCAAATCACTAGGACAGTTTCAATAACTAACACACTGCATACATT
>NW_004524753.1:3294677-3301278 GCF_000260255.1 Octodon degus | reverse complement strand
AAAAGAAAAAAAAATCTTCTGAATATTCTCAGGATCATTGCCTTGCTCATCTTTTAGATATAACTGTATGGCTTGACATTGTCATATTTCCTAGCTCTTCTCCTTTCCCTCTCTTGATTAGTTAGTCCTTGAGATCCTACTTTCCTTTTACTTGTATTATAACTTTCTATTTGTATTTCTTCTTTTGAGTTCTTATACTAGGGAGACTATACAATATTTACACATGTGTCTGGTTTATTTCACTTATGAGTATATGTTCAAGTGACATCCACTTCAATATAAAGGCTTGCAGTTCATCATTCTTAATAGCTGAATAATACTTCATTGTGTAAAAATACCACATCTTTTTCAACCATTCCTCAGGTGATGGGCATCTTGGTTGTTTCTAAGATTTGGCTGTGAAAGTGATTAATCTTTAATACTTTTGCCACTTTTAAATCTACTAAGTATGTATTCAAAATACATACTTAATTTGTTCCTCAGTTTTACTTTAATGGTAATGCCATGCTTTCTTAAGTAAATCTAAATTGCCTAAGTTTTGTCCAGGCTGTCAAAGTCAGAGTGTGATCCTGACTCCTTTTAGGACAGGGCTTTGTCTTCCCCTTGAGAATCTTTCTCCCCAGGAGGATACTATGGATGAACCCAGGGCCTTTCCCAGAGGGGATTGTTTTTTGATGTCCACATACTCATTTTTTTAAGAAATAAAAGCAGACTTTAGAGGGGAAAGCTGAGTACTTTTTAGACAAAAGATTTAGTCTGTAACTGTCTTTATGTTTGAAAGTGTCTGAAATCAACTTCTTTCCCCTCTTTAAATTTTATTTTATTTTTATTTTTGGTACTAGGAATTGAACTCAGGACTTTGCACTTGCCAAACAGGCATTGTGCCACTGAGCTGTATCCCTGGCCTTCCCTTTTTTTTTTTTGCTAAGCATCTAGTAAAATCTCCCTGTTCTCACATATGTACACAAGCAAGCTGCCAAGTAGGTGACTTAAATGGTAACAATATAATATATAGCCAGAAGAAAGTGTTTATTGGGCAGAATATTCCTATTTTTCACAGGAGTGGAATTTTGCAAGCAGTTTTTCCATATTCCTTGAAGGGGATAAAAGGTATAAGAAATATTGCTAAATGTCATAAAACATTGGGGATATTTCTGAAAAGACCATTTTAAAAATTAGATGCCAGAGATTATCATCAAGGTTGAATCAGAGTAATAAAATAGGCACAGTTAGCTTTTGTTTAAGAAAACAACCTGGGTATAGTCCCATGTTCCTATAATCCTAGTAGTTGGGTCTAGGCTATATAATGAGTCCAAGGCCAGACTATATGGCAAGACCTGTCTCAAAAAAGCAAAACAATAAAAAGGAAACAAAACAAAAAAAATTTCCCCATTTTTTTTACTCTAGAAGTGGGGAAAAGAGCTGTTATTGGCTGTGTGTGTTTTGCTTTGTTTTGTGTGTTTGGTTGTGCCATCAAGCTACATTCCTAGCCATTTTTTAATTTTATATTTTGAGACAGGTCATTAAGTTACTAAGTTTTCTGGGCTGAGCTCAGACTTGTGAGTCTCCTGACAGCCTCCCAGAGCTAGGATCTCAGGTGTGTACTACCGCAGCTGGCCGTTATTATTTTTATGTTGGGATAGTCAAGATCCACTATGAAGATTTGAATTAGTTTATTTATTAGAGATTTTTTTGTTATTGTTGTTATTTTGTTGTTGTTGTTTTGAGATAGGGTCTCACTGTGTAGTTAAAGCTGGCCTTGAATTAATCATGTAGCCCAAGCTGACCTCAAACTCACAGTGACCCTCCTTCTTTAAGCTCCAAAGTTCTGGGATTACAGATGTGCACCACCATACGCAGTTCATTGAGCTGTAATATTTTAAAAGTATTAGATTGTCAGTTCATTTATTTTAAAATATATAAAAAATAATCCTATTCTTTAGAGTTTAAAAAAATCTACATTGTTGGAATTACAAGCTATTATAATCACAGTTTTTATTCTGGTACTAAACAGATTTATTATTTTAAATTTATTTGAGTAATTATCAACTTCATTACATTGTTTCATATTATAAATAAAATATATGCATTATAAGATTATAGAAAATATAATATGCCACCAAAAGCCCATGCTTTTAACAGTGTTATTTTGCATTTTACAGCCTACAAACAGTATATAAATATAATTGGGCTTATCTCTGGCTTTGTCAACACAGGGTTTTTGTTTTTTGGGGTGAAAGAATGAGGGTGGAGGAAGCAAGGACCTTCTGCTGGGTGTCTTGTTGTTTACTAGCTTCAAAGCAAAGAATCATGTATGTTGATGTGATTCAGTTGCTTGAAAAATAGGCTTGTTGGTCATTCATGTTTTCAATTTAACAACTTACTCATATCTAGTGACTTATTTTTCATGTTAAAATTGTTTCCCTATGGCTGTTGAAAATGTACACAATTTGTACTTATTCAGTGGCATAGCACTTGCTTAGCATGCATGAAGCATTGGGTTTGATTTGCTGTGCTGCCCCCCAAAAAGCTATATAGAATTTTACCTCTCTTTTTCAGTTATTTTCCACTTACAGTTTTAAAAACATCATTCATTATTAGTTTTGCCATATGAAAATGTTAATCCTTTATAATCTCTGTCATTTCCATCCAAATAGCTTTTATATTTTATGATCTCTTCTCAATTTTTAAAGTTTTCTGGATTTTTAAAAATTATGGTATAACCTAGGAATCTATATTCCACTGGCATTTCTAAAATAAATGTTCTACCTTTTTTGTGGGGGCAGTAGAACTCGGGACCTTGTGCTTGTCAGGCAGGCACTTATGCTGCTGAGCTAGATCCTTAGTCCCCTAGTCTACCTATTGAAAATCTTTCTGTTGTTCTCTTAATGAAGAAAATGGTTAAAGGTGCTTCCACTTGTCTCTTTATCTCTGAATTTTAATACTAAGTTAAATATCCAACTCTTAAGTAAACTAAGATCTGGTTTTTATGCTTTTTCTTCCTGTAGGTTTTTTAAACTTTTTTCTTAGGTTGGTACTACACTTGTCTTAGATAGGCCTCCCACACCCTATTGAGAAGTTCTGTTTTTAATTTTGGGTAACCCCAAATTCAAGCCTTGTGTGCTCATGCTGTAGTCTTACCGTAATAAGAAGTTACTGTTCCACTTAATAGTCATCTTACTTGCTTTATCACAGCTAGAATCTTTTTTTTCTTTTTGATACCAGGTCTCACTGGGCAGCTCAGACTCATAGTGATCCTCCTGTCTCAGCCTCCCTAGTGCTGGGATTACAAGTGTGCACAGCCACACCCGGTCCCCAGGGCCAGCATGGCATGCAGTACCAGGGATCAAACTCAGGACCTTGCGCTTGCCAGGCAGGCACTTACTCCACAAGCTAGCTCCCAGCCCTACCTGCTTCTGCTTTGCTGCTTTTCTTAATACTTTATATTCTGATATAGCTGAAGTTTCATTTATATCACAATCACTTAAGAGATGTGTCCTCTCCTAGGCTCCACCTTAAGACCTACTGAAAAGTACTTTCTGAGTGTGGTGACCTGGCAATTTGCATTGTAACACATTTCCCCAAGTGATTGATGACCACTGTGCTTTCACGTAACCAGGTTTCAAGCATCAGCTCAACTCTTCCTTTTCCATGAAGCAGCTGCCCTAGCTTAGGAAGGCTGTCCCTGAATTTCTGTTTGTACTTTTCATTGCCAGTAGATCTTTTGCATATTTGTCCTTTGCTTTCTGTTTCTGTCGTCTGTGTTGCAGTACTGAATGAGCATGATTGTGTTGCATTAAAACTTCATATTGCGCACCAAAATTTTAATTTCAAGTGATTCCTGCTTCTCATTAAATATTACTACTTTTTTTCCCTCAATCTTTGCAAATTCAAATTCTCAGCTCACAAAACCCTACAAAAAGAGGCAGCAGACTAGATTTTCCCACTGACCACAGTTCACTTACCCCTATTTTGCTCATCTTTGTTGTAGTATCACCAAGTATACTGACTAGTTCACGGATGTGCTCAGTAAATGTTTATTGGACCAATTTTCAACTTTTCCATAGAATTAATTCCACATTTACTGTGCTATTTCCTTAAATCAGCCGCTTTTTTTTTCCTTGTGTGTTTGAATAGGAAGGCCCAAACAGTCTGATTAATGAAGAAGAGTTCTTTGATGCTGTTGAAGCTGCTCTTGACAGACAAGATAAAATAGAAGAACAGGTATATATATTCATAATTATTATTTTTAAAAATTCTAATTTGCAAGAGTTTGAAAACTGAACTTAATCTTAAAAGTTAACTCTGTATGTGAGTCATAAATGTAGATGAATCTTGGTAAATCTGTTTCTTTATAGATTAATTTCTGAGCAATAGAAAGACCAGTAATTAAACCTTGGAGCCTTCAAGCTGAGCTACACCCTTACCCCTTTTTATTTTGAGACAGTGTCTTGCTAAATGGTGCAGGTGAGGTTCACACTTGGAATCCTCCAAGCAATCCTCCAAAATGCTGAGATTACAGGCATGTGCCATTATACCCAGCTAAACTTTAGCCATTCTTTGGCCATTGTTGTAGCAAATGTATATTGAATAAAGAATTTTTCTCTGAAGTTTTCTTTACTATATGAATTCAAAGGGAAGATGATCAAAAATTTAAGACTCTTTATTCTGTTTTTGACATTTAAGTTTTTATTATCAATTCCTTCATTGCCTTTACTACCTTCACTTTCAATTTCTTCCCCAGTTTTACTTTTTAGTCTGCTTTATTTTTTACTAATCATTGAACTCACAGCATATGTACACTGCTCCCTTTGTGAAAATTAAAGACAAGCATTTGTTAAATCCTAACTCTAGTTTCAAGATCAATTCTATCCCTTGCTTTAATTTTGCAACAATGCTGTTACTACATTTTACCACTAGATGGTACTTAAGAATGGATTTTAGTTATTCTTCTTGTTCCTTCTTTGTACTACTTGTGATAGATACTGCCTTCTTTTTTGGCCAGTGTGAATAAACTGTGACTATAAAGATCTTGCAGATAATCACTTGTCAGTTTTATTTTACAAATGACCTTGAGCAGAAATATTGGCCTATCCATTTCCTGTCATTACAAAAATAGTCATGCCCATTTTGCCCATTTTCTAGTTTAACCAAAGAGGAATTTATCTGCAGTAAATCACTACTGGCCTCTCATATATTTCTTTGTTTTTAAAATGAGTTATTTAAAGTTCATTCACTTGTAAAGCTTATTGCTCAACTTTTATATTCCAGAGATACTACACAGTACACAATAAGAGTAGAAACTTTCATTAGGAAATGTTCTAAATGGGCTCTGTTTTGGAAGCCTAAAGTACTTCCTGAAGTGCTATCATTTGTTTTTTTATTTGATTTCCCTTCTTGCCCCTACATTATGCTGTTATGGGAAGAATAGTGAACTCTAGAGTCAGAATACCTCAGTCTTATTCTTAATTTTACCATCACCTAACTTTGTAATTATGAATTTAACTCTTAAATTTTCTGCACTTCAGTTTTCTAACCTATGCAGCAAGAAGCTAGATAGGGTAATTCAAAACATCCTTTTTATCTCTTAAAAAATATTACTCTACTGAATATCAGTGTGCTGGTTGAGTTGGACTTAAGAGACCGAGTGAAAACTTCTGTAAACTTTAGAAAAAGAAGTGTTTGTGAGGCAATGAGATCATTTAATTTCAGTCTGTTCTTGTCTCTGGGAGGTGCTCTATAAAACAGTCATGGAACAGCCCCTGAATTTGCCCATGTACTAGCCAACCACATCAGTGTGTTGACTATAGTTTCACTGTAGAGTAGCAACCTTCAGAAACCTGTGAAATCAGTTCCACAGGTTCAGATCATTTTCCTCTATATAGGCAGTATATATTTCACAGAGTCTGAAAAAGTAATGGATCACGTATTTTTGAGTTGATATTATTTGCAAACATAGGGAAAGACACATGCAGTAAGTTGGGGAGTGAGAAATGAGATACTAGCCTTATGTTCAAATAGCCTTATGTTCAGAAGAAGTTACCAGACAACTGACCATTGAAACAGCCTTTGTGTTGCTGCAATGTTGGTGCGATAACTTCTTCTGATTGTTTACAGATAGTGATTCTGCTTAGGTTCCAAACTCTGCATGATACACTTTTTAAGTAGTACTTTAAAGGAGAAAGTTATAAAAGGAGTTATATAAGGAGTTGCTATAAAAACTACTACCAGTTAAAGTTATTTGAATTTGTATCGTTTACTATAAATTCACTTTATTCATATTTGGTTCACACAGGATTTAATCCAACACATATCCTACTAAAGCCAGGTCAGCATATGTCTTGAAATACTGGGCTGGCCAAATAGCCTAGCAGATTAAAGCACCTGCAAGCAGGCACAGGGGCTGGGGTTCGATCCCTGGGCCTGCTGTGCCATGCGTGCCCCCCACACACACACACACACGCTGAGACAGCAATTAAGACTGGGCGTGGTGGTACCCGTGCCTGTAATCCCAGCTCTTGGGAGGCTGGAAACAGGCGGATCACAGCAAGTCCAATCTAGTAGTGAGACTCTGAACACCCTGTAGACCCTACAGGGTGTA
>NW_004524753.1:3286278-3294577 GCF_000260255.1 Octodon degus | reverse complement strand
TTTTTTTTTTTTTTTTTTTTTTTTTTTTTTTGTATTTTTATTTTGAGACAATGTCTTGCTAAATGGTGCAGGCGAGGTTCACACTTGCAGTCCTCCAAAATGCTGAGATTACAGGCATGTGCCATTATACTCATCTAAGCTTTAGCCATTCTTTGGCCATTGTTGTAGCAAATGTATATTGAATAAAAAAAAAATAGCCTAGCAGATTAAAAAAGAAAAGAAAAGAAATACTGACAGTCATTGTGGCTTGGTGCCAAATGAGATGTGTAATGACAAATGAATAAGGCCTTCTGATACTATGTGGATAGTCTTAAGAATTATTTCATTTGGATATAAAGACATTAAGGAGCCTCTTGTCATGTTCATATTAATTTCTCCAAAGTAATTTCTCATTTCAAAAAACAAATGATAATGATATGGTTGGGTCCTTCAGGATTGTGAATAGATCTTGTGGTTTTACTATTGTTGCCAAGTGGTAGGAGGTAGTGTACCTAAAAATGTATGTTTGTGTTTGTTGTATCTTTTCACATTTTGTGAACAAAGCACATTTATTAAAAATTTTAAATATTCTAGTTAAGAAATTACCAGACATTTTCTGTATAGATAAGTGAGCACACACAACAGTACAATTTCTGGTGCATTAGTTTTAGTGAGTATTGAGGTAAGAAGTTAGGCAAGCTGAAGAGGAGAAAGAAGGTCACAGATGAATTTAACAGGAGTAAGGTAATAGGATGAAAACCAGGTACCTTCATGGAAAAGAGGCAAAGACATGTTGTTAGGAACATAACAAAGCAAATAATGATGTAGGTACTAATCAGTTTGGGGTCCAGAATGACAGCCCCCTGGCAAAGCACAATAGTTGGAATAATTTGGCCTGAGTTTGAATAGAAGAAAAATTGGTAACAGTGATAAAATTGACTCATGATAAATAATGCTATGCAGGTAATGCAGGTTCTGACTGGGAACAAAATCAAAGAACTTATCCCTAATCTAATCCTCTATATCTATAGCGTCAGAAGAGACTGAGCTTTAGTATCTGAAGTGTCAGATTTGACCAGAATCATTCTGTGGAGTAGTTTGATAATTCAAGTAGTAGCTCTGAAGTATTTACTAGTTAATTATGTGTTAGTAGTTCCAGGAAATAGTGTCCATTTTAATCTGCAAAATAACTTGAAAACCATCCCATCCTAACATTACATATTTTTTAGTCACAGAGTGAAAAGGTCAGGTTACATTGGCCTACATCGTTACCATCTGGAGATGCCTTTTCTTCTGTGGGGACTCATAGATTCGTCCAGAAGGTGAGCCAGTACTAGAGTTTACTAGAAGTATACTTTGTATTCTCACTGTTGAGGGACCTATCTTGTAGTATAAATAAATTTTCTTCCCTTTTCATGAATTTTAAGTAGTAAAATTTCTTGTATGATATGTTTTTCTTCCATATACATTCTCTAACAGTTAGAAATCTTGTTTTGAATGTAACAACCTTCTTTTTTTATTTAAGGGAAAAGGAGAGTGGGTGGTAGGGAGTAGCTAGTCTAAATAGTTAGCCAGAAGTGTAGCCAGTTATATTAAATCTCTTCTGTGGGATTAAGTGGTATCATTTGTATTATTGGAAGCACTGCATTCTTTTTGGAAAGATTTGGGAACATAACACATAATAGGTGCATGAAGTCAGCACTTGCTGCTGTGCTTGTTTCACAGTGCTTTGTTTTCTCTTTCTTAATCTTGTGTTTGGAAGTTGGTACTGAATGCTCTGTTGTGCCTTTGTTCTGATTACTTGGTTTTTTCTTTGTCTGTCTCTGGTAGCCCTATAGTCGCTCTTCCTCCATGTCTTCCATTGATCTAGTCAGTGCCTCTGACGATGTTCACAGATTCAGCTCCCAGGTACTGTATGAATGTATAGAGTGGACTTGAGTCTTCCTGTGCTATATTTCAGCCTGCTTGACCAATTCCTAGAAATCTTGTTCAGGCCACTTGTTTTGATTTTGAATTTTAAAGAGTAACAATAAACATTTAAATAAGGCCTTCCTTACCTACTAAGCAACTTTGCTGTCAGGCTTGCATGTGTCCTTTTCTTTGTGTTCTGTATTGTGAACAGCTTGGGATTTCATCAGATTGGAGGTGCTCAAGAAAAAATTCCAAATTGAACTGAAACAAACACCAGTTACCTGGTCTGTTCATTTCTTCTGTAACATCTGTTTCTTCAGACAGGATTCAGCAGTTGTCATCAACATGACCTGACCCGCAGGATGTTACAGTATAAAAGCAGATTTTAATCCTGTCACATTTAACCTAATTTAAACTATTTCCAAGTTACATTGAACAAGGAAGTACTTTTTAAAAAATTAATCTCAATTACTGTTAGCATACTAAGCTCCATTGAGCAGATGATATTTGCCTTCTGCAAATTACCTATAGATATTATGAATTAATATTCCTGCTTATATACTAAAATCTATGGAAATTGGTCTTAAGTTTACTTAGCATCACTGAACATTAGGAATTTGAGATAGGAAGCTATTTATGCAGTCTCCAGAATCAAATTACCAGCAGAGGAAGGAGTATTTGTTTAATATGAAAGTTAGTTTAGAAATTATATCTATCTATATATATATATATTTTTTCCTTTCTTTCTTTCTTTCTTTCTTTCTTTCTTTCTTTCTTTCTAAGTGCTGAGAATGCAACCTAGGGCCTTCTGCATGCCTGGCATGAGCTACACTATCAGCCCTTAAAAGTAAAAAAGAAAAAATTCTCACGTTTTTGCCATTGAATTTTGTATTTTTATGCTGATTAGATTTATTATGTTACATTACAGTAGAACTCTTGAGTTTTCTTAGTAAAATTACTTCAGTTTAAATCCTGGTTAGCTATATGGTCTTGAGTAAGTTTTCTAACTTAGCAAGAACCAAGAACTAAGTAAACAGCTTTTCACTGCCCTTACAGTAGCATAATTTCTTCTGGCTATTAGAATAACACTTTTTTCTCTATCAGGGTATTAAAATAAAAGTTTGTAAAAGTCATAGTTTAAAACATCTATTTTACATATAGAGACAGAATTTACATAGTTGTTTTTCTTTTCTTTTTTGTTGTTGTTGTTATTGTTGTTTTGTTTTTGGAGACAAGGCCTCACTGTGTAGCCCAGACTGGCCTCAAACTCACACACTACACATGTGGTGTACATTAGTTTTTAATCTGTGCAGTTGGAAAGAATATTCAGGCTGAGCCTTTTTGAGAATAATTTTAACAAATTGTTGGTCAGAAATCACTTCATAACCAAATATAGTACAGAATTTATTTTTTATTCATATATGCATGTCTTTTTAAGAATGGCTTGTTATATTCATAATGAATCACTGACAAAAATAGTCAACACCAGAAAATTTTATTCTGCTATGCCCTGCCTTACTTTAAAATAATGAAACTTAAGACTAAACCTTACCAATACTGACCACCATTTCCTTTCAATTGTAGAAATATATAGACTGTAAATGAAAGAAAATGGAATGGGTCCAAGGGAAGAATGTGAGCCAGTGACTGAGAATGCCTCAGAATTTGGCGTTAGCATCCAAACCTGGAGTCTAGCTAGAGAGCAGTAAAACTGCTGAAAACCCTGAAACACTCTTGTCAAGGGTTAAAGAGCAGCTGCCCATAATTTTACAAGACTTTGCCAAATTACAGCTTCGAAAAACTGATGTTGCTGATAGATTTTTTTCTAATACATTATCTTTATGATTGATCAGGTTCTGTTTTAGTTTTTGATCATTGTACTGTTTTATATGAGGTATCAATAAAGAAAATATCTGAAGTCTTCATATACAATATTCATTGTCCTTGCTAAAGCATTGACTGTGGTTAGCAGAATAAATGCACCTTATGTCCAGTACCACCTTCAGAATAAATAATTCTCAGTTGGTAAGATAGCTTATTTTAGAAGGTATTTTCCATTATCAAAGAATATAGCAGATTGATGCTATATATATGTTACATCCTGAATATATTTATGCCCAGTATTAATATAAGAAGCTCTTGGCCAGGGATATAGCTCAGCAGCATAGTACCTGCCCAGCAAGCATTAGGTTGTGAGTTCAATTCCTGGTACCAATAAAAAGAAACTCTAAGATTTTTAACATTTTGCTTTATTTTTTCTGTTGTTTTAGTTATTAACATTAGAAACATGTTACATTATACATAATGATACATTTAAAATGCATTTAACTTCACAGTTTCTTATATTTTAGGTAAGCAAATTCATTTTGTAATACTTCGGTAATTCAGAAACTTAAGAGTTTGTCATCACTTTTAATGAAGCTCAGTGGTAGAACACTTGCTTGCTTACCATGGGCAAGGTCCTGTGTTTGATCCCTAGCACAGCCAAAAAAAAAAGTTAAAATATCATTTGTGTATAATACCACAATTTATATTTATTCCAACATCTTTTAAAAATCCAGGTGTACATGCAGTATGCCTCATTTCTGTATCATTTGCATCAGTTCCTATACAGAAGTCTTCTACATTTCTGATAATTTGGCTTTGCTACATACATAATTTTTGGCTCATGACTATTCTGTTTTTATCAAATGATCATTATAGGCCTGACTGGATAAGATAATCCAATGCAGAACTAAGAGATAAAAATAGCTTCAGATAAATGAACCAGGAAATTCTCATCAATAAACTGAAAATGTTCAGGTCTTACCTTAGTTCTTGCTCCAAAGAATATAAGGCTTGTTTTCAGGAAATACCTTACTTTTTTCATGTACAACAATCTGAATTTATTCATATACAGAAATCAGTATTTATTCAGCATAATCATGTCATCTTTCTAGAATAGCCTTATAACTCCTCAAACCCCGAGTTCCGGCCTGCATTTCCTGCGACTCCACTTCCTGTCGCACCACTGGCCCCATCACTGGAGTCAGCAGTAGCCTCTCCTTAGATGAGCACTTCTTGTCTGCACAGCTGCTCAGAGCGTGTTGCCAGCAGCCTTGGGTGATTTCACCCCATAAATTCCACACCTAGGCAACTACCTCTTGCAGGCTGGGCTCCTGAGTTCCCATTAAAGCAAGCATTCTTGGAAGACTTGGGAGACCACAAAAATATCAGTTAAGAATGGTGGTCTGCCAAATAGCTCAGCAGATTAAAGCACCTGCCAGCAGGCACAGGGGCTGGGGTTCGATCCCTGGGCCTGTTGTACAGGCCCCACCCCCGGGGCATGTTGAGACTGGGCATGGTGGCACATGCTTGTAATCTCAACTCTTGAGAGGCTGTAAACAGGTGGATCACTACAAGTCTGATCTAGTAGACCCTTTCCTAAAAAATACAAAAACAAACAAACAAACAAAAAAAAAAAAAACCAGTGGTCTGCACTTAAGCAGTGAGAAATTGCAGGCTCCAAAAATTCAGAAAAGGTTTCTTTATTTCCTACGAGCTCATTAAGTAGGACTGTTACAACCCACAGCAACACTGAATTATGAAGATTCATATTAGACACCACCGCTTCCATTCATTATCAGGGGCTCAGTATTTGTGCCTTGTCTCTGGACTCTGGCCGGTCACTGAGCAGTAAATCTCTGAGTTCATCTGTTTACATAGATGTTTATTTCTAGACCAAAGATACCTACTTGGATATTTACAAATAATTATACTTTGTTGCCATTTATTTTAAGTATTAATGTCAGTATTTATTAACATTTAATTATATATTAATATTGTTATTTCATAGTTTAGTAGGTCCATCCTGTGTTGTAGATGTACTAAGTTAAACTATCTGGCTATGATCTGAACTCAGGTTTATCTTAGGGTTAGGACTTATATTACAAACATCCTGAAAGATCACTTTAGCCTTTATTTTCTGGTTAGGTCTTGACGGTCATGTTCAGGGAAACATGACCCAAATCTTTTTGATAGGTGACTATTAAGAATAGAGTTGTTCCAAATATGAAAAATTGCTGGGGAGATAGCTCAGTAGAATAAGTGCCTGCCTGGCAAGCGTAGAGTCCTGAGTTCAATCCCTGGTTACCACACACACAAAAAAAAAGACCAAATATGAAAAATTATAATTGTGGACTACACATTCTTGATGTAATGATTGTAACCACAGATGGCAAAATAATTTTTAGATATTCAGAAAGAAGACCAGACTTAAATTTACAAGTGAGGTTTTTGGTTTTGGTTTTGTTTTGTTTTTTGTATTTTAGGGAAGGGTGTATAGGGTGTTCAGGGTCTCACTACTAGATCAGACTCATAGTGATCCGCCTGTTTACAGCCTCACAAGAGCTGGGATTACAGGTGCGCACCACCACACCCAGTCTCAGTTGTTGTCTCAGCATGCCACTGGGGCAGGGCCGGCACAGCACCCCCAGGGATTGAACCCCTGGCCCCTGCGCCTGCCACTGAGCTATTTGGCTGGCCCACAAGTGGGTGTTTTGTTCATATCTATTTTAAAACACAGTTACCTTTTAAAGATGTTGCCTCCAAAATCAAAGAAGAAAATCTTCCTCTATTTAAAAAAAAAAATCACAGGACATATGTACTTTTGCAATTTAATTTATTGTACATAATTTATGGTTTACAACAAAACAATTCTTTGTTATTTGTATAAAACATAATTATAATTATTTAACCCCCCCCCCCCGGGTAATGTGTGGATTATATAATTTAACTGAACTAAACAGAAGAGATAAAATTAAGGTAATAAATCACTTATACTGGGTATCTAGATAGAAAAACAAAAAGAAGGGCCAGCCAGATAGCTCGGTGGACTAAAGCACCTACTTAGGACATGCAGGGACCAGGGTTCAATCCCCAGGCTGCCGTGCTGGTCCTGTCCCCGGGGCACGCTGAGATGGCAACTGAGATTGGGTATGGTGGCACGTACCTGTAATCTCAGCATTTGGGAGGCTGAAAACAAGAGGATCACTATGAGTCCCATCTGTGTAGTGTGACTCTATAGACCTTATACTAAACACATTTTAAAAAAAAAAGTGTAGTTTTGTTTACGAGGGAGGCTGAAGTAGGAGGAGCCCTGGAGGCCATGCTGGAGAACATAGTGAGACCTTCTAAAGAATGAAGAGCTGAGCATGGTGGGACGGCACAGCAGGCTGAGGCAGGAGGCAGGAGGACTGCTGTCAGTTCAAGGCCAGCCTGAACTCCGTAGTGAGGCCCTATCTCAATAGATAGAAACAAAAACAACCTGGGCTGGGGCAGCTCAATGCTAGAGCATGTGCGTAGCACACACAAAGCCTTGGGTTCCATCCCCACACTTACAGATAAGGCACATGGCAATAAATACACCTGAATAATACTTTTCGTTGTCCAAGTAGATACTTCTATATAAACTTTTCTAAGCTTTTTTAAAAACTTACTTTTAGGTTCATTTTCCCAGCAATAAACACCAATCTATATCTTTTACCTATTTATGGATATGTGTGGTGATTTTGCCTACTCACCTTATATTGAATAGTGTTTTCAGATTTTGTCTGTTGTAGTAACACAATGGACATTTTCACATACAAGATATCCTTTTGTATACACTTTATCCAAGTATCTCTCTAGAATATTTTCCTTTAAGTGGAATTGTTGGGACAAAAGTCATAAACATTTCAAGCTTTTTATTCTAATTACCAGGTTATTAGAAAGTTGAGCCAGCTAACCCTTCCAGCATAGAATTCCTTCCCTGTGCTGACACTGATTGTTGTAGCTGGTCTGACAGCCTGCAGACAGTGTTTGCTTCCTAGTCACCTACATAGCCTTAGGAAGTTTATTGGCCATTTTTCTTTGGGTTAACAGTGTACTATAATTTATTATTAATAAATTACTCCATCGAACAAGCCTCTGTATGGCTTTTTTCTTTTTGCCTGCGTGGCTTTGTAACTGTAGCAGTAAGTGTGATTGTATTCTTTCCACAGGGTAAAAAAGAGATCTGAGTTGTATCTGTGCCTTTCTTGACTTGTTTGTACCATCAAGGGATGATTTTCTTTTAGACTTTTGTGTTAATAGTGTTAGAAAAATAAGGGGCCGGGGAAATAGCTCAGTGGAATAAGTGCTGGCCTGGCAAGCACAAGGTCCTGAGTTCAATCCCTGATATTACCAAAAAAAAGAAAAAGAAAAATCAAACTTAGTAGTCTCCCCAAGTGGCCCTACCAAGTGACTTGAATGTGAGATGGATAGAATTGGGGTAATGAATCCCCATATCACAAATGCATTTTTGGGCCAGCCAAATAGCTCAGTGGATTAAAGCGCCTGCAAGCAGGCACAGGGGTCAGGGGTTTGATCCCCGGGCCTGCTGTGCTGGCCC